>NW_027507696.1:5697419-5749919 GCF_037356315.1 Lithobates pipiens
TGCGAGCTCACGGGGACAGGGACGCTTTACTTTTTTTTTTTTATTGCTAATTTTATTTTTATTTTTTTAGTTTGACACAAAAAAAAAAAAAAATGTATGACTTTTATTCCTATTACAAGGAATGTAAACATCCCTTCTAATAGGAATATGGCACGATCGGACATATTTACAGTGAGATATGAGGTCAATAAGACCCCATATCTCACCTCTAGGCTGGGAAGAATAAAAAAATAAAAAAATAAAAAAAAAAGATCCTGGCTTCCCTGCCAAATCGGCGCCATTATTTTGAATACCGAGGCCGGGCGTGACGTCATAACATCGCGCCCGGCCTCCGAATGATCAGAGACTCCGGGGACGATCTGGTCCGCCGGAAATCTCTATGGTAACTGGCGGGGGCCGGCGGATCCTGTGACCGACTCACCGATGGAAGCGGTGAGTCGGTACAAGCACCGGAGGGCGGCGGGAGGGGGGGCCTCCGCCCGTAACAACGATCAAGCAGCGGAACAGCCGCTATGATCGTTCTTATGGTGCAGGAATCGCCGGCTGAAAACACCGATATCTGTGGCCTCAGGCATCACTCAGATATAACCACCGAAAGCCCATGACGTCAATAGACGTAGTATGGGCGCCAAGTGGTTAAGAGCAGCTTAATAGGTTCTTTCTTAGGGTCACCTCCCCTGGATGGAAGGCATATATCTCTTGGTGCTGTGATCTAAAAAAAAAAACAAAAAAAAAAAAAAAAAAAAAAAAACTTTCCTTTACTGTACTCCAAGATATGGAATTTTTTGTGTTTTAAAAAAAAAATACACTTTTTTCATCCTCAGAATGAAGGATTTTATATAAAAAAGTGTTTTTTAAAAACACAAAAAAAAAAAAAGAGGAAATTTGACTTAACTGTAGATTCCATATCTAGAGAACAGGACACAGGTAACTTTATACAAGATGGGTAATAGACATGCCTCCAGGTGATTGGATTCTGGCATCCCCCTATAACTTTACCACCCTCTGAGTACTTAGTTTTGTAGCCAGCAATGCAAAGTAACAAGGGGAGTTTTGGAAGGGTGTCCTCTGTCTTGTACTGAACCCCTAAGATATGGAATTATCAGAGAAGTCAAAATTCTGCTCACCTTAAAGCTAAACTCAAGGAAATCAGATCCTTTGTAAAATGTGAAGGTGCACTGAGTCATGTCCAACAAGTCCCATGACATCTCCTGCACTTATCTCTATCTATAGCAATCCCAGAAGACAGCTATCACTCTAGAGTTGCTTGTAGCTGCTATGCCTAATCACAGAAACCTTTGTATTCTGTTAAGTCACTTGTCAGACATAAAATACAGAAGTCCACATGGTGACATGCACCTCCTTGGACTTAACATAGTGTGCTTCCATGTTTTACAAAGTGACCGAATTCATAGAATTCAGCTTTAATCGTAGAGTACAGGACACAAGCAACTTACTCATACACCGTGGGACATTGCCAAGCAATACAAAGGGTGGGCAACAACTAGGCAAATGCAAATGTGCCAAAAAAATAAATAAAATAAAATAAAAAACACAGCCCAAATCATATTGCTAGTGCAGGAACCTTGTGGTCAAAGCTGCATCCACAGTGGTTTGGACATCTACCTGTTTAAACTGAGAAACCACAAACAGAAAAACTGCCGTACACAGTTGAGCAACAGAGAATAGATACCTAAAGGCCTAGGATGCTCCAACAGATCTTGTGGGATGTATGTAGAATTCTTATTTAGCATATTTTTTTAGCAGGGGTTATGCACTATTATGCGCCCACTCCACCAGATCTGTTACATCAGTTTGATCAATAAGCTGAAAAATTGGATTTTTGACTTATCCATTTTTCTGAGTTCATTGACGGACACAGCGCTCCATTATTCATAACCATATGGTTATACTGCCCCCTACAGGAGGACACCAGGCAGAAAAGAAAAAACTTGGCTACGCCTATGGGCAGTCCTAGGTGGTATACACCCCCCTCTCTGCTATAGGTCTTCAGTTTAGCAACAAAGCAGTGTCAGAAGTATTACAACGCCTTAGAGGGGTGGGAGCTGTGTCAATGAACTCACAAATGGATTTTGCGGCAAGTCAAAAATCCCATTTTCTCTTTCGTTCATTGATAGACACAGCGCTCCATTATTCAGACCCATAGAGATGTCCCAAAGCAGTGCCAAACATGAGGGGTGGGACAACGAAAAATCTCATGGATAACTCAAGCACCAACCAGCTAACAGGAGCTCAACACAGAACTGGCACCCGACCTGAACAATACCCCCTCAAGAGGGAATAGACCCTCTAAAACAGAAGCCTGCAAAACCTTGCGGTCAAATGAAGTATCCGCAGATGCCAGCACATCCACTTCGTAGAAAGTGTGAAAGTGTACACCGATGACCAAGTGGCCGCCTTGCAAACTTGTGCAATGGACGCTTGATGACAGAAGGCCCAAGAAGCACTAAGCGCCTGAGAAGAATGCGCCGTAACAGGGAAAGGAGGAACCTGATCCCTGACAGAATAGGCCAGAGTCATCGGTCTGATCCATCCAGAAATGATCGCAGAAGAAGCAGACAGCCCCTCTCCTGGCCCGTCTGTGATTACAGTGAGTCTGACCACCAAAAATACTCAGTGGCTGCCAAATACACCCGAATCCCCTAAACCACAGCCAGGGTAGATAAGGCAAAATTCCTTAGGAGGTGTTGACCAGGGACATAAGGAAGGCAACGCAATGTACTTATTCAAAGGGAAATCAGAGAAAGGAACGATGGACAAGGGTGAAAAACCACCTTAACTTTTTGTAACCCTGGGTAAGGTGTACGACCAATGCCACCAGTTCAGACACCCTGCTAGCAGAGGTGATGGCCACCAAAGAGTACACACCAGGGAGTGCGAGACCAGGGGACGCTGAAGAAGACCGCCAAGGCTAACACCTGGCTATTGATGGTACTTGAGGCACATTCCGGCTCAACCCCCCATGAAGGAAGGTCGGAATCAGAGCCACTGAGAAAGAACAAGGGTGAACACCAAGCAATTCACACCAATATATATATGCTTTTCACGTCCAGAGGTAGACTCCATATCCATCAGCAGTTTCGGAACTTAAGCACCTGGCTCATCACAGCCAGGCCATCAAAACCAGCGACTGTATAGCAGGATGGAAGAACGGCCCTTTGGACAGTAGATACTTCCCGAGAGGCAGTCGCCAAGGAACATATGCGATCAGGCGCACCAGGTCGGCGTACCCAGACAGACAGGACCCATCCAGGGCCAATAGAGTGACTTGAATCCCTGCAGCCTTGATCCTGCGCAAAAACCACAGCAGAACCAGGAGAGGAGGAAAGGCATAGAGAAAACATTACCGGCCCCATGGGCCACCAGAGCGATTGCGGTGCCCATCATAGGATCCCGTGACCTTGCCAGAAAACTTGGTACCGTTCTGTTGAGCTGGGACGCAAACAGATCTACCTCAGGAGTGCCCCATCGGAGACATATCCGATGAAACTTGGCCTGGGAAGAGCCCACTCCATGGTCCAACACTAGCCAACTGAGGCATTCGTCTGTCAGTATTCCACTCCTGAAATGCATACGTTGGAGAGGGCCAGAACTAAATGTTCTGCACACTGGAGGATTCTGGTTACTGCCAGGGCTGCCAACACCAACAATATTTGGTCTGCCCTGGTGATTGACATAAGCCACCGCCGTTGCATTATCCGACTAGATCCGTCCTGGGAGCCCCCAAGGTCAATCAGTCTATGATCCAGACAGTCTGATGGCTCGAAGTTCCAGGATATTGCTCTGTAGTCTGGATTCCTCTAGCGTCCAACAACCCTGAGCAGAGCTCAGTCCCAGGACACCTCCCCACCCAGACAGACTGGCATTGGTGGTGACCACTGTTCAATACAAGGGGAGAAAGGATGTAGCCCGCAGAAGAACCAGAGAGTGCAGCCACCAGACCAAAAGGAACCTCTGGTTTCCTGGCTCAGCCAAATCTGATCGTCCAGAGACCTCGGGCACTTGTCACATTATGCCAGGATCTCCCTGAAGGGAGCTTGTATGAAACTGTGCAAATGGAATCACCTCAAAAAAGGTAGATATTCCTGTCCTCTTTTTTTTTGCTAGAAAATTACTTAGAACCCCCAAACATATATATATTTTTTTCCCCTCACACTCTAGAGAATAAAATGGCGGTCATTGCAATACTTTTTTTTGCACGGTATTCAATTTTTTGAATAAAAAAAAAATAGAAAACAGTAGTTAGCCCAATTTTTTTTTATATTGTGAAAGATAATGTTACGGCAAGTAAATTGATACCCAACATGTCAGGCTTCAAAATTGCGCCCACTCGTGTAATGGCGTCAAACTTTTACCCTTAAAAATCTCCATATGCGACGTTTAAAAAAAAAAAAAATTCTACAGGTTGCACGTTTTGAGTTACAGAGGAGGTCTAGGGCTGGAATTATTGCTCGCACTCAAACGATTGCAGCGATACTTCACGTGTGGTTTGACCACCGCTTTCATATGCAGGTGCTACTCATGTATGCATTCGTATGGGCGTGAGCTCGTCGGGACGGGGCGCTTTAAAAAAAACAAAAATGTTCTTATTTCTTTTACTTGATTTTATTTTTTCACAGTTTAAAAAAAATAAAAATAAAAATTGGGTCAAACCTAAAACAGAGAAGCCCCTTGAATGGGTAGTAAAAACTGAATGCTATGCTTCTCACAGAACATAATGTAGTTTCAAAAAATCTAGTCACATTGCATGTGGCATGCATCTCCTGCAGACAGATGAGGGCAGGGTAGAAAGAGGAAATATAATCCAAGCCCTTGTACACACGGTCGGAGATTCCGTCGGAATGTTTCCTATCGGACCGTTTTGTCGGATATTCCGACTGTGTGTGGTCTCCATCGGACTGTTTCCGTCGGAATATCCGACGGACCAACTTTTCCAACTTGCCGGTAAAATTTTCCGACAAAATGCTCCTATCGGACATACTCCGATGGACAAAGTGCCACGCATGCTCAGATCAAATTCCTAGGCCAAAGCTATTGGCTACTAGCCTGAACGTAGTCCCGTCGTAACGAAATAACGTCATCACGTTATGTACAATCGGATTTTCCGACAACTTAGTCCGACCGTGTGTATGCAACATCACTTCCGGACCTCTTCCGGAAATTAATCCGTCGGAATTACTCCAACGGATTTGGTTTTCGGAATCTCCGACCGTTTGTACAAGGGCTAAGACAGATTGTCTTTTTAAAGCATTATTCCAAGAGAGCATTTGAATTGATTTACCATTAGTACAAAAGTAAAATTTAACTACTAGCCAGCCCGCACTAAGTACAATAATAAATGGCACATAGGTATAAAACAGGGATCCTCAAACTACGGCCCTCCAGCTGTTGTGAAACTACACATCCCATGAGGCAGGGCTTGACAAATTTGCTTGGAATCTAGGAGCCAGGTCGGTAACGGCGATCCGGACCTGTCCCTGGCCTGACATGGAGACGAGTGAGGGGAAGATAGCGCCGCAGCCCCCCCCCCCCCTTTTTTTTCCTTAATTAAAATAATTTTTTTTTTTTTTACTTTTTACAAAAAAAAAAATTATATCTATATATATCTCTATATATATATATATATATATATATATCTCTATATATATATATATCTCTATATATATATATATCTCTATATATATATATATATCTCTATATATATATATATCTCTATATATCTCTATATATATATATATATATCTCTCTATATATATATATATATATATATATATATATATATATATATATATATATATATATATATATATATATATAATTAAATGAATAAATAAATAAATTAATAATATATATATATATAATATAATGAGAAGCCATTTACCAGCCACCACACTCACCGTTGGGCAAAAGGCGCCAGATGACGCCTGCAATCACTTCCTTCTCTTCACTTTGGGAAGGAAATGGGCGGGCAGTGAAAAACAGGCAGGGGAGCTTCACTCCATTAGGAATTAGCATTATTGGAATAGGGTGTAATTTCTACATCCACCACAAGATGGCGCCAGACTACCGAAAGATTTTAGAAGGCCGCAAAGCCGCGGCCTCAATTACTGGCCGGCGCGGCCCGATGCAATTGCGTGGCGGAGTTCGGGGTCCAAATGGAGACGGGATACCCAAGCAGCGTTGCCCCAGTCGCCAGGACACGAATTCTAGGCGCAAATGCGACCAGGCGCCCGGTGTTTGTCGAGCCCTGCCATGAGGCATTGTAAAACTGACATTCACAGACATGACTAGGCATGATGGGAATTGTAGTTCCTGAACAACTGGAGGGCCGTAGTTGGAAGACCCATGGTGTAAAACATAATACTCCAAGGAGGAAAAAATAAAAAAACAACCTGGCTTATACTTAAAGAGGAAGTAAACCCTAATGGGTTTACTTCCTCTTTCATTCCCTGCAAAGGTAAAGCATAATGGACTGTGCCTGTCTTTCGGCAAATATCTCCTAAACCGTGTAGGTTTAGGAGATATTTCTTGGACCTACAGGTAAGCCTTAATCTAGGCTTACCTGTAGGCCAAAGTGTGTTGTAAGGGTTTACAACCACTTTAAAATGTGCACAGTTGTCCCCACAACCAGATTTGTGTGGATTTCCTGCTAGAATAGGCCCATCTTCCCAAGGATCAATTTTTAAATTGACCGTCAAGCCAGTCCTGTGCATCCTGGGGTGTTTTAAATACTCATACATTGCCTTCATGAACCACCCACAATCGGGATAGAGCACAGAATATTTTAACCCTTCGCGTAACAGAAATTTCTTAGCTTTTTGAAAGTTTTCCCTTCATTTCTGAACCTCTGGTGAAAAGTCGTGGGAAAATATAATTTTAGATCCATTATATCTAACATCATTTAGAACTCGCACTCTTCGCAAAATATTCTCCTTGTCTCTGTAATTTAAGACGTATTCGAAAGGGCCGTGGTATATTTCCTGGTTTCTGAAGCCGGGTAGGGACCGGATGAGCCCGTTCTACTATAAGTAATGAAGAAAGATAGTCCTTGCCAAGGATTTCAATAAGCCACTGTTCATCAAATTTAATTGGGTCATTACCCTTGGCCCTCTCTGGTATACCCAGAACCCGAACATTATGACAACGTAAAAATCATGTCTTCGACTTTAGAAATAGTAGCATTAAGCTTGCGTGTAGCAGACTTCATCTCTGTTACCAACAGAGGTTACCAACAGAGGAAAAGTATCCTCGATGTCACCAACCTGGCTTCCTAATGCCTTGGTACGTTCCTGTACATTTTGAAGATCCCCACATATATGAACCACCTCTTCCCGTATGGCCTGTACCCGGCTCTACGCAGAGAAAGGGAGGAGGAACAGTGTTGTATCAAAGAATAAACATCCTTTAGTGTGGGTTAAAAGACCTCCAACTGTATTCTCCCGTTCAATTATTTTTTGAGTAGAGACAGACATTCTGAACAGAAACAAACAGATGTATTTGCATTCACACTCACAGCGAGTGAAGAAGAGGATGAAGACAATGGGGGCCATTCATTATCACAGGGGTGCAAAGTCAGCTGGGCATTTTTTTTAAAGAAATGTCTTATTCGGATTTACCACAATACATCATTGTTCAGAAGAAATAGCATAGGAGGCCAACATGTATCCAAACCAAAACAGACTAAAGTACAGACTTGGGGGGAGTAGGGGTAACTTCATCAAATACCGTTGTACGTTAGAGCTGAATATAACTATATACACCTTATAAGGGCTCATAACTAGTGGATACAGTGCTAAGGTTTCAGGAAAAAAGAGTAAGGATTGATGGCAAGCCCATTAGAAGGTGAGTGTAGAAAGCTCACTGCAAAGGTGAGGGGGTTCACTGCCCAGGTTGGGTGTAGAGTCAGGTAGCTTTAGTTTGGGCATCTGTTTTGATCAGCGGCAGGCAGGGTCCCTCACTGCGGAGGACCACCGTATATTCCTCCAATTGTCTATTATGGTCTTGCACTAGGTTAGTGCCCTCTTGGCGGGCGACATGTCCTCTTGCTCTGTCAGCTCTTGTAATAGCTTGGGTTTGGGGGGGGGGGGCACTACACTACTGCTTCCCAATCCTCCTGGATTCAGCATGGTTTTGGTAATGTTTGCAGCGCCTGTCCCCTCCTTACCTTTAAACATTTCCCTTAATTTCTTAATAATGGAGGAAATCTAAATATGTATTAAAAAAAAAAAAAAATTCTACTTTAAGCTTAAAACTCTCCTATTCTCCGTAAAGTAACGGCACACCATGCAGTGCAAAGGGTCTCAGACTTTTTTTAAACTTTTCAAGCCTTTGCACGCATGCCACAGATCACAGTTGGGACTCACTTGGATGTCATCAGAATGGCTAAAAATTTATTTAGAGGTGTTTACATACAGTACGCTACTAATCTAAAAAAAAAATCAGGCCTGCCTCAAAAATAGAAAAAAAATAAAAAAATAAGTCATAGTGCAGTGTTCCCCATTTTGCACCAGAGACTGGCTTCTTGGAAGAAAATGCTTCCAAGGAATGGTGGGTGTTAGTGCTTCAATCATCCCGACACCATGATTGGTATGTTGTTAGAAAGAAATAAAAAGGAATTATTTCTATTACTACATTGTAATATATAACTAAAAATAGTTCAATGCTCAATGTAGACTGCCACTAGATGCACCGTGTCACTAGTCTGCCACAGCCACCAGATGCAGAGTCACTTTGTGAGGTTGAAGCACAGTAAAAAACTCACTAAAGCCTCCTACGGCTTCTTATAAATCTGGCATTCAAGTGCATGAGCAAGGAAACCGGCACATACACAGTATGGGTCAGGGATCTGATAATGTAAAAAACGTTTTTTCTTTAAAAAATGTTTTTTTTACAACGGCCCAATTCTCCCATGCAAATGCGAATGCACACATCAGTCCCACACACATGTAAAATGGCGATCACACCACACATGAGGCATTGCAATGGCAGAGTGAGGGCAATAATTCTTGCACCAGATCTCCTGTGCGAATCAAAACTTGTAAACTGTAAAGGCTTGTAAAGTGTCACCTATGAGGATTTTTATATATTCCAGGTCTCTGCTTAAAGTGGAAGTAAACCCTCCTATCATTTTCAGCCAAGGAAGCTGCCATCTTGCCCTCTGTTTAATCTTTTAACTGCGTGTTTTTGCACATGTGATTAGTTATGGCACCAGCCATTGGATGGTTTAACAGTTTGGTTGAGAGCTCAACCAATGTGAAAGTTATATTTCTGGCATGCCGGGAATGTAACTTTCTTGAAACTGTTAGACCCCTTTCACACCACACCGCCCTTTGCATCGGCGGTAAAACGGCGCTATTTTTAGCGGCGTTTTACCGCCGGATTTGCGGCGCATTTTGGCCGCTAGCGGGGTGCTTTTACCCCCGCTAGCGGCCGCGGAAAGGTTAAAACCGCTGGCAATACGCCGCAATAGCGGCGTTTTGCCGGCGGCATTACAGCGCTGCCCCATTCATTTCAATGGGGAACAGAGGTGGAGGAGCGGTAAACACACCGCTCCTTCACCGCTCCAAAGAAGCTGCTGGCAGGACTTTTTTCTGACGTCCTGCCAGCGCACCGCTGTAGTGTGAAAGCCCTCGGGGCTTTCACACTACACACAATGGTGCAGCTTCTTTAGGGTGGATTGTAGGTGCTATTTCTAATGCTATAGCGCCTGCAAAACGCCCTGGTGTGAAAGGGGTGTTAATTTAATGGGTTTATTTCCACTTTAAATATATATTGTTTGAGGGGTTCCAAGTAGTAATTTCTAATTTTTTATTTATTTTTTTCCATACAAGAAGAAGAGCGTCAGAATTGCCCTGGACTGGAATTACTTAAAAGGGGTTGTAAAGCTTTGTTTTTTATTTTCTAAATAGGTTCCTTTAAGCTAGTGCATTGTTGGTTCACTTACCTTTTCCTTCGATTTCCCTTCTAAATTTTTTTTTTTTTTCCTTTGTCTGAATTTCTCACTTCCTGTTTCTCCTCAGTAAACTTCACACCATCATCCGAGCGGTGTTTAGTCAGCCAGAACAGCTTACTGAGGAGGAACAGGAAGTGAGAAATTCAGACAAAGAAAAAAAAACAACATTTAGAAGGGAAATCGAAGGAAAAGATAAGTGAACCAACAATGCACTAGCTTAAAGTGGAAGTAAACTCCCCTATCGTTTTCAGCCAAGGAAGCTGCCATCTTTGCCTCTGTTTAATCATCAACTGCTATGGTGCTGCACATGTGATCCGTTATGACACCAGCCATTGGATGGTTTGATAGTTTGGCTGAGAGCAAAGCCAATGTGCAGTTAGCATTCCCGGCATGCCTTTTTTTTTTTAACATTTAAATCAATGGGTTTACTTCCACTTTAAAGGAACCTATTTAGAAAATAAAAAACAAACCTTTACAACCTCTTTAAAGAGATAATGTAAAGCATTCCAACAGTTATTTACCAATAATCTAATAAAACCTTTAGAGGGCAAGCTTTTGTGGGAAGAGGTATAACATCTTGTGCCGTTTGTAAAGCTACATTGTTCCTTGCATGATGATTTTTTTTTTCTCATCTGCTCTGATAAATTATAGCAACAAACAAAACAGTAATGACTACATTATTATAAAGCCCAGTCTGGAACTGACCTGCTGGTGTAACCATGTGGAACTTTTCTATAAGGGTCCTCCCGAGCAGCATACACAAAATTCCAATAACTACTCCGAGGGTCTCTGTAGCCAGGATCATAGGTTTCAGGATAGCGATCCCATCTAGAGTGGTCTATGAGGAGAACAAGATAATACCATCAGATCTAATAAGCTATACAAAATAGAAGTATTATACAAAAGCATGCAATAAAAAGGAAGAAGCCATCAAGGAACTCACCTCCATAATCATACTGAGTTTGATAATAGTCCGCATAGTAATTGGCTGGTGCATTGTACCCTTGCCTAAAATATATGAAAAAAAAAAAAAAACAGACCTTTTAGAAACTTCTCAAAAGCAAACTCCACCCAAATTCTGGATTTTAGCCTTTGGTGTCTCTCACTGTGCTAAAAAAAATAAAATAAAAATGCTGGCTTCTAATATAGCTCAAAAACTCCAGTGGCTTAAAAGCAAAACTTTTTTTTTTTTTTTTTTTTTAACATTTTGGATAGAGTAGAGATAGATAAGAAACCTGTGTCCTCGTTAGGGAGATTCGCCTTCTCTGGGTTGTCATTGGAATACTAGTGGGACACTAGTTCTGGCAATCCTTGTGAGAATTAGGGATTCCCTTACTTGGCAGCTACAGGACAGGAAGCAAAAGGGAAATCTCTATGGGACAGATGGCCCAAAAAAAAAAAAAAAAAAAAAAAAAAAAACCACAGGGGTTATAACCCACCCTTACAACCCAAAACATGCTACAATATGGAAAATGTATAATTCAACTTTGAAATGGCCACAACCGACTTATTTTGTTCCGGGTGTGAGAAGGGAAGTGTGTCTCACAGCCAGAACGCAGCACTGTGTACTATATGTAGATGAAACTACATACATTTCATACAGTGCCCACGATTTGAAAGCGCCAATATGTGAATGACAAATCGTGGGACTCGCATTTGAGATGCCATTCATTTAAACGACACCTAAAATCGTGGTACGGGTTTGCCACAATAAATTACACTACAATCGCAGCAACCCGCATCATGGGAAGCATGTCACCCCCAAAAGTAGCTCCTGAACTTTTTTTTGGGGACGTGTTGCTGCGATTTATCGCACGGTAGACCCGCACTGCAGTTTGAGGTGTCATTCAAATGAATGGCATCTCAAATGCAAGTCCCGCGATTTGTCATTCACACGTCATTAACCAGTTCCCGACCAGCGCACGCCGATGTACATCGGCAGAATGGCACGGGCAGGCAAATAGGCGTACCTGTACGTCCCTTTTTAATTCAGTCCGTCGAAGAAAAAAGACAGGCGGGAATTCAGTCCGTCGAAGAAAAAAGACAGGCGGGAATTCAGTCCGTCGAAGAAAAGACAGGCGGGAATTCAGGCCGTCGAAGAAAAGACAGGCGGGAATTCAGGCCGTCGAAGAAAAGACAGGCGGGAATTCAGGCCGTCGAAGAAAAGACAGGCGGGAATTCAGGCCGTCGAAGAAAAGACAGGCGGGAATTCAGGCCGTCGAAGAAAAGACAGGCGGGAATTCAGGCCGTCGAAGAAAAGACAGGCGGGAATTCAGGCCGTCGAAGAAAAGACAGGCGGGAATTCAGGCCGTCGAAGAAAAGACAGGCGGGAATTCAGGCCGTCGAAGAAAAGACAGGCGGGAATTCAGGCCGTCGAAGAAAAGACAGGCGGGAATTCAGGCCGTCGAAGAAAAGACAGGCGGGAATTCAGTCCGTCGAAAAGACAGGCGGGAATTCAGGCCGTCGAAGAAAAGACAGGCGGGAATTCAGGCCGTCGAAAAGACAGGCGGGAATTCAGGCCGTCGAAAAGACAGGCGGGAATTCAGGCCGTCGAAAAGACAGGCGGGAATTCAGGCCGTCGAAACGTCAGACGGAATTCAGGCCGTCGAAACGTCAGACGGAATTCAGGCCGTCGAAAAGTCAGGTCGTGTGTACACGGCATTACATTCTCATTACGTAGGGAGTCACTAAGATAGGGGAAAAATGTGCAGATCAAGTGTTGGGACAGTTCCTGTACATATGCTTCTTCTAGGTGAGTAATGGCAGCTTTCATAATTCTATTCTGGCTAGTTGCTTTACAATTTATTTTTGCCAGCAGGATAACAGAGCTGCTCGGGATCAAGGGAAAGATCACAAACATGCTATATGGGAAAGAAAAAGTCAACTTCAAAGAAAGACAAACCTTGACGATGGTCGGTCTGAGCAGTGACTAGACCTTGAGCTAGGACGCTCTGGTTCTTGGTAAGGGTACTTTCCAGGGTTCACAAATCCATTATTACTATATTGTCTGTAGGCTGGGTCATAAGTTCCATAGGAGTCCTGCAAAAGAATATCCTGTGACCAGCAAATATTAAACACGATTTCATTAACTCATATAAGCTGGCCACATACAGGAAGATTTTGATCTGTCAGACCAGCAATTTAGTAGGGCAATGGCCTACGCAGAAAAAGTTATCAAATTAGGTGGACACTATATAGATGCTAGTATATTCTACTTACGTGGCAGATCAAAATCCAATTGTGTTTGGTCAGCATTAGCTGTAAAATATTAAGGGCTCATACACTATGTGCATTGGGCTGTGTTGCTCAATGCAGGCCCAATGCAAAAAGCAGAAGATATCCTATGTTTCCAATAGGCTAAGTTCACAACAGCATGCATTGGTGTGAGCTGGGCGAAAATGGAAAATTCTGCATTTAAAGTAATTATAAAGTCCCAAGGTTTTTCACCTGTTTTTCAACATGTTATACTTACCTCCACTGTGCAGCTCGTTTTGCACAGAGTGGCCCCGAACCTGCTCTTCTGGGGTCCCTCGGCGGCTGTCTCTGCTTCCTCCCGCAGGTACTTCTCACGTTCATGCAAGCTCCCTCGCATGGTGAGAAGCACCTGCGGGCACGCTCCCTTGATACAGCCGGTGTCTTGTCAAATAACGTCCTCCATCCGATAGTGTCCGCTGCGTACTGCGCATGCGCAGTACACAGCAACACAGATTTCGAAAATTGCCGAGGATGAACGGCGCCTGTGCCGTGAGTCCAGGTTCTATCCCCACTATCCAAGTGGACATAGAGTAGGAATAAAAAAAGAGCCGAGCGCAGCGAGGCCGAGCCCGAAGCTCGCCCGCGAGGGGCCCTCTAATATTCACAACCCTATGTCCGCTTGGATGGTGGGGCTACCACCTCCACTCACGTTCAGCTTCGGAGATTTTCCGAAGCTTAGTCTGCTCCATACTGCGCATGCGCAGTACGGTCCGGACACTATTTGATGGCCGGACACTATACGGCAGAACACCGGCGGCTATAGCCGCTCGCTGTATCACGCGGCCTCGCCCCCCGGCACGCTTTGTCATTGGATGTGATTGACAGCAGCACGAGCCAATGGCTGCGCTGCCTTCAATCCATTCACTCCACCCAATCAGCGGCCAGGCTGAGCAGCGAAGAGGACGGCGGGGGCGAGCACGGGACTTTCGAGGGGTGAGGTAAGTAAAACGGGGGGGGACGACGACTGGGGGCACCGGCAGTGTGAGATGTTTTTTCACCTTAATGCATTAAGGTGAAAAAACATTTACCTTTACAACCCCTTTAATGCATTCTAATGTGAAAATGCATTCTCTGGGGGGAGCCCCCCTTTTACTTACCTGAGCCCATCCGATCCAGCGATGTGCACGAGCCCTGGTGCTGTCTCTGCTGTCAGTGGGAGCCATTGGCTGCTGTCAATCAAAACCTGTGACAGTAGCGGGACAGAGTTCCGCCATCTGTGTCCATGGAAGCAGAAGCGGGACTCGGGAAAGAGCCCGGACGGGTGCCCCCGCAGAAAGCGGCTTACCGTGGGGGCACTATGAAATGGAGAAGCCAGGAGCACTAGAGGGGGACTACAGAACAAGAGGATCGGGGCTGCTGTGTGCTATTCTATACAACCCAATGCTTTTAAGAAAAAAAATGGGTCTCAAGGGACAGCAATAAAGCTAGATTCATACTAGTGGAGGAGCACTCCATAACCACCCGCACAGTGGAAAACACAGGAGATGCATGCGGCTGCCATAAATCCTAATGGCATACCACCCGCACAATGGAAAAAACACAGGAGATGCATGCGGCTGCCACACGCACTGGAAATTGCTTCCGCAGTGGGAACCGCACTGCACCTGTGGTTCCTGTGAGGGCTGCGATTTCTAAAAAAAAAAAAAAAAAAAAATTTTTTCAAAAGGCACGGCAGTCAATTCAAATAAATGGGCTGCTGTGCCCATTCAAAACAAGTAACAGAGCCATCAACTGAATTCACGTAAATACAGCCTAAACAGACACTCACATTATTAGCTTATACTCCTATACTTATAAATTATACACTGTAACTGGTTAAATTAGGAGGCAGCCACGATGACAGGGAATGTCTTCCTCCACCTGGTGCTGATGTCACTGAAGGAGCATGCAGTCAATGAACGCGTTTCAAGGTGTACTGGTCTCTTCGTCACTATGAATGATGCGGATAAAGAGGCAGATACAGTGAGGGGGGGAAAGTATTTGATCCCCTGCTGATTTTGACCGTTTGCCCACTGACAAAGAAATGATCACTCTATAGTTTTATTGGTAGGGTTATTTTAACAATGAGAGACAATAACAAAAATAACCAGAAAAATGCTTTTCAAAAATATATAAATTGATTTGCATTTTTAAATTAATGAGTGAAATAAGTATTTGACCCCTTCACAAAACATGACTTAGGCCTGGTTCACCCCTATGCAGGTTGCAGTTTGCATATTCCAGGTGCCTTTTGCATTTTTCAATACACGTTTTTGATCCATTGAAGTCTAAAGAACCAAAAACCAGAAAAAGTCCCTGGCCCTTTCCATAAAATGCACAGATGTGAACTACATCCATAGGAAACCATGTTAAATGGACTGTAGTGCGTTTCTACAAAACTTAAAACGTGCTAAAAAATGCATAGGTGTGAATCAGGCCTTAGTACTTGCTGGCAAAACCCTTGCTGAGCCACTCCTTTGTTGCCTTGGCTGTGTGTTTTGGGTCATTGTCATGCTGGTATACCCATCCACGACCCATTTTCAATGGCCTGGCTGAAGGAAGGAGGTTCTTCACCCAATATTTGACGGTACATGGCCCCCATCTATCGTCCCTTTGAAGTGGTGAAGTTGCCCTGTCCCCTTAGCAGAAAAACACCCCCAAAAGCATAAGGTTTCGACCTCCATGTTTGACGGTGGGGGATGGTGTTCTTGGGGTCATAGATTGCATTCCTCCTCTTCCAAACACGGCGAGTTGAGTTGATGCCAAAGAGCTTGATTTTGGTCTCATCTCATGAACGGGCCTGTACATGTGCTTTCTTCAGCAGAGGGACCTTGCAGGGGCTGCAGGATTTCAATCTTTCACAGCGTAGTATGTTACCAATTGTTTTCTTGGCAACTATGGACACAGCTGCCTTGAGATCATCAACAAGATTCCCCCATGTAGTTCTGGGCTGATTCCTCACCGTTCTCATGATCATTGAAACTCCACGAGGTGAGATCTTGCATGGAGCCCCCAGACCGAGGGAGATTGACAAATATTTTGCATTTCTTCCATTTGTGAATAATCTAACCAAGCAGCTTGGCAGTGGTCTTGTAGCCCATTCCAGCCTTGTGTAGGTCTACAATCTTGTCCCCGACATCCTTAGACAGCTCTTTGGTCTTAGGCATGGTGGAGACATTGAAATCTGATTGGTTGCTTCTGTGAACAGGTGTCTTTTATACAGGTAACAAGCTGAAATTAGGAGCATTTCCTTTAAGAGAGTGCTCCTAATCTCAGCTCATTACCTGTATGTAAGACGCCTGGAAGTCAGAAATCTTGCTGACTGATAGGGGATCAAATTCTTAATTCCCTCATGAAAACGCAAATCAATTTATAACTTTTTTTTAAATGTGTTTTTCTGGATATTTGTTATTTTGTCTCTCACTGTTAAAATAAACCTACCATTAAAATTATAGACTGATCATTTGTCCATGGGCAAACGTACACTATAAGCAGGGGATCAAATAATGTTTCCCTCACTGTACACCTAGAAATGCATTAACTGACTGAATGCTCCTTGAATGACAACAGCACCAGGTTGAGGAAGACGTTCCCTGTCATAGCAGCCGTTTCCTGATTGGATGGATGAGTCCTGGCTTCTAAACAATGACACAAGCCACCCTACACCCTCTATTCTGTTGTCACCTGCTGGCTTCCTTCACAGTCACACGCTCTCTCGTCATGCAATTAGCCCATACCTTAAGGCTTTGACACAAGCCAACATCCGCAACTGTGGTTGTAAAGCTGCTCCCATCAGTGAAAAATGAGTCCTTGAACAAAGCCTGCAGATGTTTGTCAGAGGCATTCTTAAATACCATGAGCTCATTCACTGGGCACGAAAAAGGTATTGTTGAGATAAGAGACTCCCAAAGAAAGCCATACTCTTAGTGAGCTCACACTCCATGGGGCACTGCCCAACAAAAAACATTTTTGCTCAGTCTGTGTACAAAACATCCTTTAAGTGACGATGTACAGGGGAGGCTTGAGGATACTATGGCAGACATCATGACCCATAACCCGATACCTCTGCAGTATAGAACTCCAGAAATTACAGAGGGAACTTCAAATAAATCCCGACAACTTGTGAGAAAACTCAAGAAGGCCATTTGGGTCCAAGATAAACCCCAACCCTGGAGTTCTTCAGGAGTAGACCAACCAAGGTGGTCCAAGCCAGAAAGGACTCCAGAAAGCTGCTGCTGTTCCTCAGCGATAGCAAATGTAAATTCCTCTCTTGTCAAAAAGGAACTGGAAGGTGGTGTAGTTGAAATAGCAGGCAGGTGGAGGGGGTCAGAGCTGCATGGAACAAACTAACCCCCAGGGGATGCATTACACGGGATACTGCATCCAGGTTCTGTGTTACAAGAAGATAAATGGGACCCCCCTACATTTCTCCTCCTCTCTACCATCGCAAGACATGGCCTGCTGATGCATACATAGGGATCATGGATGGCAACAGCAGTCCAAGTCAGCCGAGAGGGCACTAAACACCAGTGCACTGGTTACCCCCTGATGATTTTCCAGGAATTTGGCAGTGCATTAAATGTAAACAGGAGATCCACATTTCCGGTCACGTCCCAGGAAAAGGGTCACCAGCAGGGACTACTCCAGGAGACTAACCAGTCTATGCTGCAGGACCCCCTAGAGGGTCCAATCTTCTCCTGTCACAAGGGCCTTCAGGGACTCAGCTGGTGATCAGTTCCCTGGACCTGGATAGCACCCTACTGGTCTGCAAGGCAAAGTATTGCCTTGCAGACTTACTGATCTGTCAAATTAGAATTCAGAGTAAGGAAAGACCGTGCTTTGGTAGCCAATGAGAAATTAATCAGTTACTACCTAAATACCATCACTCTTGGTGTATTGACCCACGTTCTTCAGAGTTCAATTTTGACTATCAGAGTCAATAATGAATCCTGATTTTTATAAGGCAAAGTCTTATTACTTAAGAGATTGGCCCCTTTCACACGGGCTGTCCAACCAGGTCCGCCTGTCAGTTTTTCAGACGGACCAAAATCGGACCATCCATTCACCCCATATGGAGCAGTGGATGTCAGCAGACACGTCTGCTGACACCCGCTGCTATCTGATCCTGTCCACCAAAGCCAGACGGATGGTGGTTCTATTTTACATCCGTCTAGCAGATGGGATGGGCCAAAAATGGACAGGCAGTCCCTTTTCAACCAATCGCCACATAAAGGCAAGTGGGACTCAGACAGGTCTGTCTCTGCACAGCGAGCAGAGATGGACCTGTCATCTGCCTGCTCTGTGGGGATCAGTGGAGCAATCCCCACTAAGCAAGGGGAGCCCTTGAAAACGGACCCATGCCGTGTAAAAGGGGCCACTGTTTTAACTGAAATGGTTGGAGTTTTCCTAAAATGATAGAGTTATGTTAGATATAGACAGTGTTGTTCTTTAAAAAAGAACTACAGGCAAATCCCCCCCCCCCCCATTTAGGATAGAGTAAAGGAGGGTCATGACTCCCATCAGTTTTTTTGTCCATCTGTGCCCCATTGGGGAAATTTCCGTTCACTTCCTGTCCCATTGCCAAAACAGGACATGAGAGGAAATCCCTGCAAATTAAAAGGGATTCCTTGGGACCTCCCCAGGTCACCAGAACTAATGCCCCGATTGGAAGGTTTCACTTTTATTACTTTTCTGGGGACAACCCAAAATGTGATATTTTCCTGTTAATAATGGTAAACAAGATAAATAGAGCAGGTGAACCTCCCTAACAAGGACACAGACAGCAGTAAACTGACAGGTGTTCTAATTCCTCTCCACTCGATCCAAAAGTATACACAAGCATTTTGCCTTTAGGTACTTTAAGCTTCTGTAACAGGCATGCCAAGTGGTTCTTTTACCTGGTAGTAGAGATGAGAGGCTCGAGGATCCATGGGTGGATATGGCTGTGGGTAAGCTGATGGGTATGCACCGTACCCTCTGTAGTAGTAGTAAGGATCAACTTGCTGTGGAGTTTGAGAAGTAGGTGGTCTTGCCTGTTCTGGATACCCAACAGACTGGCTAGGGTTTGCTGGCGTGGCTGAGGTTGATACAGGATGAGGGGGGTAAGGTTTCTGCTCAGAAGACTCATATTTAGGTCCTGGTTCTGAAGTGCCGGTGTACCGTAGATCTGCAGGATTCTGGCCAGTTGGCACCGGAGGTGCTGGTTGTGGCGGATAAGTCACAGGTTTAGACCCAGAAACTACCTGCCCTGGAGGAGCTCCTGGTGGAGCCTGAGAAACAGGAGTCATGTACTCATGAAAAGGCCCCGGTCTAGGCTGCAAAGTCTCAAAGGAAGGCTGCTGTTGAACCACATTTGTAACCTGCTGATAAAAACCTTGTTTGTTAATATCTGGCCCAGGCTGGAAATTAGGGACATTGCTCGACTGATTTGGATAGTTAGGGACATTAATAGGCGGTTGATTCTGGATTAGAGAGTGAGCATTAGCATTTTGATTGGTAGATGCACGAGGCACAGTAAAATCAACAGCACCTAAATTTTCCATGTGGCTGCCAACCAAACTCCCAGAGACAGCAACTGTCCCAGTAGCATTTCCCACTGGCGCATAAGACCCCGATACAGGAACTGAAGATTTTATTGACTCGACTGCTACACTTTCTGCCTTACCATTTTTCAGCCCTTCCGTGACCAAATTGAGTGGAAATTGATTGGATGATGATGATGATGATGGCTTAACATTTTGAGGCAGACTAGAAAACACTTCAATAAATCGATCACTGCCAGGGGGGAAATTATTTTTGAGAGAATTAGGCATTTTAAGCGGAGGTCCAGGCTGACCCAAAGCAAGAGAAGCATTCTGAGCAGGAATATAATTACCAGTATGAGCTGCTTTGTCAGCAGCCGATGGATCTTTTACAGAATTAAGGTTTTTGATTTGATTGGGCAAAGACAAAGAAAAATTGATAGGCTGCGCCAAATTATAGTTTTTGCTTGGCTGAGCAATTAAAACAGGCTGATTTTGCAAGGAATCTGTGGGCGGGGAAGACAACAGACTGGCATATCCAGAACTTGCCTGTGATGGAGGATGTTCGTCATCTCCTATTTTTGGAGGGTTCTCAAGATTTTCTGAGGAGGTATGCTCCTCTGGCACTGTCCCAAACTGTGCTGGGTCAAGCCGGGTGTTTTGTGTAGCCATAGCCCCATCCTCTGGAGGCTGTATTACTTCATTTTGGGGTTTTGGAGGAACATAAACAGCAGGAGCCGGTGGAGCCAGAAGGACATTGCCTCCAAAATTGGGCAGTTCTCCTTGGGCCCACAGAGTAGTTGCAGGGCTTTCACACTTTTTATTTGACCCATGAGCTCTTGACGATGGACGTTTATCCAGCAATAGGCTATCGAAAGGTGGAACTCCAAAAACATTCCCACTGGTTACGTTCAAAACTTCAGCATTAGCACTGCCAGTAAAAATAGTTTCCAAATTATCAGGGGGTTGCTCTAGATTTCCTGGGGAAACTGCTGATGTGGCATTGTTGGAAGGGTTTGGGATGTGCTTGTTGGCATCTCGAACTTCACCAACTATCTTTGACTGGTCTATATCAACTGGCTTTACACCTATGTATGAACGAACAGGTTCAAAAGAACTGTTTACACTGGCCTGAAATATTCCAGTAGGTTTTGGTGGACTTGGGGTTGGAGGCTGAGACAAATTACCATGGAAAGTTTTCTGTCCCACAGCTTGTACATTAGAGTCTTTACCCAAAGGGGAAGAATCAATTTGCTTAAAGAAACTGTTGGTACTTTCATTCTCAAGTTTACCACTTTCCTTCTGAATAAAGGTGCCTACCAGTTCCTGAGGTCTTGTCGAGATGGGAAGACTTCGGTGACTTAAGTTACTGTAGTTTGAAGATACGCTATCGGATCGAACAGAACGTGACATCCCACCGGGAGCCTCCATGTTTGGACCTACTTCAATGTGGCTGGGGATATTCTTAGGGAGAGCTGGGGCAGGTAAGGATCCATACCTTAACCCTTCTGCATTTAAACCAGTAGGAAAAATGTTATTGTGGGGATCGTTTGGTAAGACTTCCAGATTTTGAACGCACTCTATATTTTCCACATTATCGTAGAGCTGTTCAGACCCACCTTTGGCTTCTGCGTGTTGGTTATCAATGTGGTCTACTTTCCAAAGTACATGTGGATCCTGAAAACTACTGGAAATCTCCGATACCAATGATGGAGTATTTGTAACAGGAGAATGAAATGGTGAAGATGTCATTGTCTGGGTGTTTGAAACAGCTGGCTGAGTTTGTGAAAGAGACAATATTGCCGAGTGCCCAATAGGTTGATAGGAAATGTTACTTGCTTGCTTACTAGCATTTAGCTGTTGTTCAGTTGAGAGGATTTCAACATTTTCTGTTTCGTCCCCTTTAAAAAATGTTGATACAGTTCCTGAATTAACTTCGCTGCCTAGAACTTTTGCAGATTCACTCTGGGGCTTATTTTCAGGTACTGGTAATGGAGCGCCAGGTGGTAAAGTGGTAGAACTAGGTAATGGTGGATTTTGCTGTGGTTCTTGGTAGGCCTGACCAAACCGGCTGTTATGTTCAATATTTTGGTTTTGCATATAATCCATTGGGATAGTGTTGTTGAACTGAGAAGCACTTTGCTGTTGGACGTGATTGGAGCCACCAGTATGTGGAAAAGATGCCGGAGCAGTTCTATGTGGGGCTGAGAAGTAGGTCTGATCACTGGATTGGGGCGGCAGGTGGGAAACTTCTAAATAAGGAGGGGAATAATAAGGGGTATTGTAAGCAGCATGCTGAGCAGTTGGAGGGAAATTCTGACTGGAGGTAGGTGGTGCAACCTGAGTAGATCCCCAAGGTGCTGTGGTTTGTTGAGAAGATGAGGGAGGATATGATTGTAATGGTGCTGAAACGTGGCTTCCATTACCCCCTTCTGTAACAACACTTTGCCTACTTTGAGATCTGCCCTGACTTGGCACTGATGCATTTTCCAGTCCTCCTGTGATGTTATGAAGAGATGTCGGGGCTGAATGGGCAAACCCCAGTTGCATGGTAGGTGCGGGAGCCATGCTGTTTGAGAAATGCCCACTAGGTAACGATGGAGGAGATACACTGCTGTGCATGGCTGCCCCTGCACCAGGTTGGGAAGTAGAACTTGGTATGAACGCTTGAGCTCCAGCCAGGGGTTGGTCAGCAGCAGCTGAGGGAGGACCAGGCTGTGGGTACAGTGAGGGTGATGGACTGGACATTGTCAGAATATTTGACTTTGGTGCATTTCCCGGTGCCATACTTTGAGGCGTCATTCTGCCAAATGCAAAGGGGTCAGTGACTGGCTGCACCGGAGGGGCTGCCATTGCTGACAGGGTAGGAGTTCTTTTACGCCAGTATGCATTAGTGGTCATTCCCATGCGAGGCGGTCCGCCCATCCCTGAAGGACCAGCAGGAGGAGGAGGCTGCATGATTTTTTTCTATTTGCTGTAGTGCCCCAATTTTTTTTTGTATAAAAAAAAAAACTGCAGGTTAATCCTGAAAGAATGAAAAGAAAAATATATAAGCATGCATAAAATAGGGAAGGTTAAAAACAAAAACAAATGTAAAACATAAGTACAGCAATCAAAAATCCCCTTACATTTTTCTAACTATATCAAATGGGCAAAATCTGACTGGCTGCAGTGGGTTACTGTATGGGAACGATAGGACTAGAAAAGATGGGGATGGCATGTTTGGCTTAAAGCAGTGGTACAAAATGGTGTGCTGGAGGTTGTTGGAGTATTTGAACCTTGTACCACATGGCATCTTCTGGCTTACATGTCATTTAACACTGCACTTTGTGAGTATGCATTCTATTGGTTTTATGGCCTTTGACCAAAATATTGTTTGCACCTACCCCTTTTGTTGTCTTTGTAAACCAAGCCTATATACTGTAATATGGGACAGTCAGCCAACACAGAAGACTCGGGTAGTAAGAGAAAACCTGCAAGTCCGACTGCCCTTTCATGTCTACGGCCAACTAGATTTTTCTGTCTCGATATTTCCTGATGTATTTATTATGTGATGTCTTCTTTTAAAGAGGAAGTAAACCCTGATGGGTTTACTTCCTCTTTGATTCCCTGCAAAGGTAAAACACAATGGACTACTATGCATCGCATCGCATAGTAGTCCATTATGTGTCACTTACCTGACACAGGAGCCAGCGAAGTCACCGCTGTCCCCTGTAGTCCGAAGCCTCCATCTTCTTGGTGTGTCTCGCTGCTCTGGCGCTGTCATTTGTCGGAGCTGCGATGACGTCACTACCGCACGGGAGCCGCCACTCACGGCATATCGCTGTTAACAGCAGCACAGTAGTGTAGTGGTTAGCACTTTCACCTAGTAGCAGTAGGGTTGCTGGTTCAAATCCTGACCACGACACCATCTGCCTGGAGTTTGCATGTTCTCCCTGTGCCTGTGTGGGTTTCCTCCGGGTACTCCGGTTTCCTCCCACACTCCAAAGACAAGCTGGTATGTTAATTAGACCCTGTCCAAAAAAAATTTACCATAGTATGTATGTGTATGTCAATGTTGTATGTGTTGTAAGTGTGTCGGGACCCTACAGGTTAAAGGACCATGTAAAAAGCTGCAGATGGACACCGGTGGCAAGAAAGCGCCCTGAGGCGATTCAGTTCACATAGGTAGCGCTATACGAGTCACTCATTCATTCAACTGCGGCGCGCTCAGTGCACCGCTGTCTACGGTGCCTGTCTTTCAGCAAATATCTCCTAAACCGTGTAGGTTTAGGAGATATTTCTTGGACCTACAGGTGAGCCTTAACCACTTAAGGACCAGGCCTCTTTTTCAGACTCGGTGTTTACATGTTTAAAACAGTTTTTTTTGCTAGAAAATTACTTAGAACCCCCAAACATTTTATATTTTTTTTCTAACACCCTAGAGAATAAAATGGCGGTCATTGAAATACTTTTTTTCACACCGTATTTGCGCAGCGGTCTTACAAGCGCACTTTTTTTGGAAAAAATTCCACTTTTTTGAATAAAAAAATAAGACAACAGTAAAATTAGCCCAATTTTTTTTTTATATTGTAAAAGATAATGGTACGCTGAGTAAATTGATACCCAACATGTCACGCTTCAAAATTGCGCCCACTCGTGGAATGGCGTCAAACTTTTAGCCTCAAAAATCTCCATAAGCGACATTTAAAAAAAATTCTACAGGTTGCATTTTTTGCGTTACAGAGGAGGTCTAGGGCTAGAAGTATTTATCTCGCTCTACCGATCGCGGCGATACCTCACATGTGTGGTTTGACCACCGTTTTCATATGCGGGCGCTACTCACGTATGCGCTCGCTTCTGTGCGCAAGCTCGTCGTGACGGGGTGTTTTTTTCTTATTTATTTTAATTAATTTTATTTATTTTTACACTGTTTTAAAAAAAAAAAAAAAAAACTGGATCACTTTTATTCCTATTACAAGGAATGTAAACATCCCTTGTAATAGAAAAAAGCATGACAGGTCCTCTTAAATATGAGATCTGGGGGGTCAAAAAGTCCTCAGATCTCATATTTGGGCTAAAATGCAAAAAAAAGAAAAAAAAAAAAAGAAAATCTGACTTTTAAAAAAATATATACCTTTAAGAGGTATGGGCGGAAGTGATGTTTTGACGTCGCTTCCGCCCTCCTATGGTATAGAGACGAGTGGGGGGCCATCTTAGCCTCACTTGTCTCTATGCCCAGCAGACGAAAGGACCCGATCGCCTCCGCCGCTACCGACGGCTCCGGTTAGCGGCGGGAGGGGGGGGGGTGGCACCTCTCCCGCCGCCGATAGCGGTGATCTCGCGGCGAATCTGCCACGGAGACCACCGTTATCGTATAGCCGACCGCCGCCTGAAGAGATGGATATCTCAGGTTGTGGCAGCAGCTGCTGCCGTTACCAAGATATCCCTCTTCAAAAAAATAGGACGTACATCGTCGTGCGGCGGTCGGCAAGTGGTTAAATGCAATAAAAAATAAATAAAAAAAAAAGTGCAATTTGAAAAAAATGTAAAAAAAATATATATATATATATATCCCTTTAAGAGGTATGGGCGGAAGTGATGTTTTGACGTCGCTTCCACCCTCCTATGGTATAGAGACGGGTGGGGGCCAGCTTGCCCTCACTTGTATCCATACCCTGGTAGGAAGAGGTTCCGATCACCTCCGCTGCTACCGACGGCTCCGGTAAGCGGCGGAAGGTGCGGGAGGGCGGCGGGAGGGGGGGGGGGTGGCACCTCTCCTGCCGCCGATAGCGGTGATCTCGCGGCGAATCCGCCGCGGAGACCACGTTATCGTACAGCCGACCGCCGCCTGAAGAGATGGATATCTCAGGTTGTGGCAGCAGCTGCTGCCGTTACCGAGATATCCCTCTTCAAAAAATAGGACGTACATCGTCGTGCGGCGGTCGGCAAGTGGTTAATCTAGGCTTACCTGTAGGTCAAAGTGATTTGTAAGGGTTTACAACCACTTTAAGTGGCTTAAAAATAAAAATTCTCACGTTGCAGAGTGGGCCAGTTAACGATAACATTTATTCTGAATTTTAAACTGCTCATTTGTTGTCCAACCAGTATGTTGAGAGGAAATGAGGGATTCAATACAAGACCCTGTTCATTTACAAACTGAAAAGCAGCACACAAGGTTACATGATGCTCTCTATAAAA
The DNA here is from genome assembly GCF_037356315.1 of Lithobates pipiens. Lineage (NCBI taxonomy): Eukaryota > Metazoa > Chordata > Amphibia > Anura > Ranidae > Lithobates > Lithobates pipiens. The sequence goes on from NW_027507696.1 coordinate 5,723,328, forward strand.
AACCGCAAGTGTAAATCAATGCCGTAACTGCAGGCAATCCAGATATAGAACCAATACAGTTTTACATGCCGCAATGAAATTACTTTTAAAGCCTTTATTTACTTTCTGGATATTATAGAAGGCCAAAAATAATTCTCTAAGCAAACAGTAAAAGGATGATTCAGAGCGGGCGGAAACAGGAACTCTGGATGGCGAGAGAATTGTGAAAACTAAACAAATAACGTACAACGCGCTCCTGGCTGCCGTAGTTGATGGCGTGGAACATTTCACGTCAAAAAAGCCAACACAGGCAAGTTTTATCTCAAAATGTAAACTTAACCATAACCACTGCCAAGGGCCAAGCTGACGATCTCAGGCCAAACTGCTCGATCGTCACATGATCTTCCCACAGGCTCACAAAAAAAATAACAGTATGACTTGGGGCTGAAACAACTAATCGATTAATCGACAACTAATCAATGAAATTAATCGATTACTATTTTCATAATCGATTAATCGGCCAGTAACATAATGGGGTTAAAAAAATAAAATTAAAATGAGTCCTTTATAGTACAAAAATATAATCACTACTGTAAATATCACTTTCACTGTTCTACGGTAAAAAAAATGAACCCCTTCCAGTAGTGATTATCTGCTTTTTTTTTACTATAAGACCCCTTTCACACCAGGGCGTTTTGCAGGCGCTATAGCGTTAGAAATAGCGCCTGCAATTCGCCCAAAAGAAGCTGCACCATTGTGTGTAGTGTGAAAGCCCCGAGGGCTTTCACACTGCAGCGGTGCGCTGGCAGGACGTCAGGGAAAAGTCATGCCAGCAGCTTCTTTGGAGCGGTGAAGGAGCGGTGTGTTTACCGCTCCTCCACCGCTGCTCCCCATTGAAATCAATGGGGCAGCGCTGTAATACCGCCAGCAAAACGCTGCTATTGCAGCTTATTGCCGGCGGTTTTAACCCTTTTGCGGCCGCTAGCGGGGGGAGTAAAAGCAACCCGCTAGCGGCCGAAATACGCCGCAAATCCGCCGGTAAAACGCCGCTAAAAATAGCGCCGTTTTACCGCCGACGCAATGGGCGGTCTGGTGTGAAAGGGGTCTAAAGGGCTAATTTTAGTCTTTTTAAACCCATTATGTTCCTAAACGTCTTAGGCCTGGTTCACATCTATATGTTTATTGGCGCTTTTTGCAGAAACGCACTACAGTTCATTTACATGGTTTCCTATGGGACACGTTCATATTTGTGCTTTTTTTTTAGCCGCTGCATCTTTGGAAAGGGTCGGGGACTTTTAACGCAAAACGGTGCTTTTTTTGGTGCAATATACTTCAATGGAGAAGCTGCAGAAAAGAACGTAATGCGTTTTTGCAGCAGTTTTGTGTTTTTTAATCTGCCCCAAAAAAAAAAAAAAAATGCAAAAACACAAATTGCAGTAAAATCATGTGCGCAAAAATCAAAAACGCACAGCAAAAAGCACTGCAGAAACAGATCAAAAGCAAAAACTGCATAGCTGTGTACCGAGCCTTATGCTGGCCACACCGATCATGCGCGCGGGAGCCGCCACTCGCGGCATATCGCCGTTGACAGAGGCGCGCTCAGCTGACAGAAAAAAAAAGTAAAAATCTTTTTTTTTTGGTCTTTTCTTCAAAAAATAAAAAACCCAGCAGTGATTAAATACCACCAAAATATAGCTCTATTTGTGTGAAGAAAATGATAAAATCAAAAATAAAAAAAGTTTTTGGGTACAGTATAGCACGCAATTGTCATTCAATATGCGACAGTGCTAAAAGCTGAAAAATGGCATGGGCAGGAAGGGGGTGTAAGTGCCTGGTAGGCAAGTGGTTAATGATTAAAATAAATTTAAAAAAAAGTTAGCCCAATTTTTTTTGTATAATGTGAAAGATTTTACGTCGCGAGAATAGTAATCTTTTTATTCTAAGCAAAAAAAAAAAATTGTGATTCTCATTTTGGGCAGAATCGTGCAACTCTAATGAAAGCACAACCGAGAGGATTTTTTTATTTTATTTTTTTTTTTTTTTTTTTAACACAAGCTTTGCTGCAAAGAACCTGAAAATTATTAAAAGTAGCGCAATGACTTACTTGTGACGTGATAGGTCAAAGATGGGTCATTAACCACTTCAATGCCAGGCCCTTTCACCCATTTCCTGCCCAGGACAATTTTCAGTGTCAGCGCTGTCACATTCTGAATGACAATTGCGCCATCATGCAACACTAAGACCCCTTTCACACCACGCCGCCCATACCGTCGGCGGTAAAACGCTGCTATTTTTAGCGGCGTTTTACCGCCGGATTTGGGGTGCATTTTGGCAGCTAGCGGGGCACTTTTACCCCCCGCTAGCGGCTGAGAAATGGTTAAATCCGCCGGGAATACGCTGCAATAGCGCAGTTTTGCCGGCAGTATTACAGCGCTGCCCCATTGATTTCAATGGGGAGCAGCGGTGGAGGAGCGGTAAACACACCGCTCCTTCACCGCTCCAAAGAAGCTGCTGGCAGGACTTTTCCCCCCCGACGTCCTGCCAGCGCACCAATGGCGCATACAGACAATGGTGCAGCAGTTTTAGGGTGGATTGCAGGCGCTATTTCTAACGCCCTTGGTGCGAAAGGGGTCCAATATATATTTTTATTAATTTTTTCACACAAATAGAGCTTTCTTTTGGCGGTATTTAACCACTACAATACAGGGCACTTTCGCCCCCTTCCTTCCCAGCCCAATTTTCAGCTTTTAGCGCTCTAGCGTTTTCAGTGACAATTGCGCGGTCATGCTACACTGTACCCAAATGAAATTGTTATCATTTTGTTCGCACAAATAGAGCTTTATTTTGGTGTTATTTATTCACGACTCCGTTTTTTTTTTTTTGCGATATAAGCGCAAAAATAGCGGAAATTTGGAAAAAAAAACAATATTTTCTTTTTTCTATTTGAAAAGAAATCCAATAAAATCAAATTTTGTCATAAATTTAAGCCAAAATGTATTCTGCTACATGTTTTTGGTAAAAAAAATTCCGTTAAGTGTATAATAATTGGTTTGTGTGATCACGGACATATGTACGCAAATGATCATGTACATATGTGTGCAGGTGATCACGTACATATGTGTGCAGATAATCATTGGGACATGTGATTTTAGTGGGACATATGTGGGGGACATGTTTTTATTATTAGGGACATGTGTTTTTATTATTTGGGGACATGTATGTTTTGGGGACATGTGTGTTTTGGGGACATGTGTGGGGACTGTGTTTGTACTGTGTGGTGTGTTGTGTGTTTACACTACACTGATGATTAGTGAGTAAAAAGCTGTAAAAAGCAGCCCATACTCACTGATCACCAGCCGGCTGCAGCGTTCTGCTCTCCTCAGCGATGACTTCCGTGTGAGGAGAGCCGATTGCCTAGCAACCGGCTGTTTGTTTACATCACATGACGGCCGTGATTGGACACGGCCGTCATGTGATCAGGAGGGCCAATCACAGAGCCCTCCTGCCGATCTGAGATGTGCCGTGTCCGGGTGACACGAGCACATCGGGATCGCGAAGCTGCGCGAGCGCGCGATCCCGCTACTCCTGAAGGACGTTCCTGAACGGCCTATCAGGAGTAGACGGCTCCCACCCGGCCGTATATATGCATTGGCCGGGTGGGAAGTGGTTAATCACCACAGGGTTTCAGATGTTTTGCTATATAAATGAATAAAAAAAAATAAAAAATTTGCAAATAATCTTTCTTCATAAATTTAGGCCAAAACATATACTGCTCCATTTCTTTGGTGAAAGTAGCTCAAATCAGTGTATATTATTTAGTCTGTAGGAAAGTTAGAGTCCACAAACTATGGTATATATCTAAAGATTGATCAATCCTGATGTACCGATAGCCCATTTCATTTCTCGAGGCCTGAAAACACCAGAACAGTACAAATATCCTCCAAGCACCCCCTTTTTTGAAAGTAGGCAGTCCAAAAGCATTCAGTAAGAGGCATGGTGAGTTTTCTGAAGTTGGACTTTTGTCACAATTTTTTGTGAAATAAAAAAAAAAAAAAATTCTTATAATTTTTTTACATACTATCACCAGTGATCAGGGACAGACTTTTTTCTTTTTTTTTTTTTTTTTACATACTGTGAATTTATTTAGATTTTTTTACGAATTATGATTGCTTACACCAGTGAATTTCATAAGCAACCATTTGTACTGAATGAAACATATTCATCCAGTGTGTATTGTTGTGATTGGCCACAATTAATCACATGATATGTGATTGGTCACTGTGATTACATGGTACAGAACAGTGCCAATCACGGTGAGCAACACAATTGTACACAATGAACGGCAATAAAGGAAGCCATCCATTGTTTACAATTGTCATGTAATCTGCTGTGATTGGCTACAGCGATCACATGGTACCGGCAGCAAGCAGGTACACTGATCAGTCAACAACTGTGTCCAATGGAGAGAGCCAGTGTGACAGATCATGTCACGCAGTGTGGCCTGTTCTGTGAGGACGTCATATAGCGCGTCCACCCGAAACGATCAATGTCTCACCCAGCTGTCATCTGACAATAGGCTGGATGGGGGGGTGGTTAATAATCTCACAATACAGATGGACTAGGGCTCGTACACCCTACAGTTTAAAAAGCTTCTACAGGCGTTTGAGCTTTTTTCTCTGCTATGTGTCTGCACACTAAAGGCGTTTTCAGGAGTTTGGTGGCAGGAAAAAAAAAAAAAAACACCCCTTCCAAAGTGGTGTTCTGTGGGGATTTTGAGCTCAAAACAAACTTTTTTTTTTATTAGGCATTTTTACCTAAAATATGTAAATCCCAGTTGATATGTATGTGGCTCTGCATGCCCCAGGTTACACAGGCATTGCAGCCTATTCATTTGAGTGGGCTGCTGTGCCTGCTTTTTCTGCAGGGAAAAGGTCCCTGCACTTTTTATTTTTTTTTTTAAACGCAGGCACAAAAAATTTCCATGATGCTGTCACACTATATGTGATTTCTATGTGCAGGAAAGAGCACTACGCTTTTCAGTGCATGGGGGTGCCATTAACTCATATGCATTTTATTGCGCGTATATGTGAAAGTAGCCTAATGCCGCGTACACACGATCGGAATTCCGGCCAGAAAAAGACCGATGAGAGCTTTTCATCGGAAAATGCGACCGTGTGTACGCTCCATCTGAATTTAGCTGTCTGAATTTCCGCCAGCCAAAAATTGATAGCACGTTCTCAATTTTCTTGGAGAAACTTTCTATCGGTAATTCCGATCGTGTGTATGCAATTCCAACACGCCAAAAATCACGCATGCTCAGATTCAACTACGAGACGGAAGCTATTGGCTGCTGGCTATTGAACTTCCTTTTTCTAGTCATGTCATATGTGCTGTACGTCATCGTGTTATAAACGATCGGAATTTAATGTGACCGTGTGTAGGCAAGACAGCTTGAGCCGAATTCCGTCGGGAAAACCATCAGAGCTTTTTCCGATGAGAATTTCCGATCGTGTGTACGCGGCATTAGGGCTGGTTCACACCAGATGCAGTCCACTGCATTTTTAATCTGCATCAAAAACACACGGAGAGTGTTTTTCCATGTATTCCAATGACCCTAGTTCACACCGGTGCACTGCACTCCATTGCAATTAAAGAGGAAGTAAACCCTGATGAGTTTACTTCCTCTTTCATTCCCTGTAAAGGCAAAGCATAATGGACTACTGTGCATCGCATCGCATCGCATAGTAGTCCATTATGTTTCACTTACCTGACACAGGAGCCAGCGATGTCACCGCTGTCCCCTGTAGTTCCGAGTGTCCATCTTCTTGGTGGGTCTCGCTGCTCCGGCGCGGTGATTCGCCGGAGCAGCGATGACGTCACTCCCGCGCATGCGCACGGGAGCCAAGACTCGCGGCATTGCCGGCATAGATGATGCCCCGCTCAGTGCGCCTGCGCGCCGCTGTCTTCGGGCAAATATCTCCTAAACCGTATAGGTTTGGGAGATATTTCTTGGACCTACAGGTAAGCCTTAATCTAGGCTTACCTGTAGGTCAAAGTGGTTTGTAAGGGTTTACAACCACTTTAAAATACAACATGCTAACATTTTTTCTTTATGGAACACATCTGGAAAATAGAAAAACACAATAAAAACGCACAACCAGAACACAGAAATTGCGACGTGAACTTGCTCGAAGTATACAATAATAAACATATCTGGAGTTCATCTTTATTCTGATTATATTTTGCCTTCCCTTGTTCCTCCCTCTGCCCTATCATTGTGATTTATATAAAGCACACTGCTTCATTTCCATGACATACCTCATTAAAGGCCCAGTAGTGTCATCACAGGGCACCTACGCCTCTCTATGCAAGGCAGGCAGATCACAGCTATTGAGCGAGGATGGCAGGGTGCCGTATATAGCTTGCTAAAAGCATCACAGCATCCTGCCCCAGTATGCCTTCTCAAGAGACCTCAGCCTTGATGTGAGCCGTGGGCTAGGCTCATCAGATTACATACAGCGAGAATCTCCCGTTTACTCGGCGACATCTGTAGTAAGAAGTTCGACTCCTGGGCCGGCATTGGACCACTGTTCTATCATAGAAACCGATGCAGGAGGCGGGACTTTATATAAGAGAGGCCGTCGTGTAAACAGGTGATTCTTGCTGTATGTAATCTGACGGCGCTCATCTCGCTCCGCCTCCCCTCCGAGGCAGCAGAAAATCGGAGGTGAGGGTGCAGATGGGCAATGATCACGTTATGTACAATCGGATTTTCCGATAATTTAGTCCGACCGTGTGTATGCAACATCACTTCCGGACCGCTTCCGGAATTAATCCGTCGGAATTACTCCGACGGATTTGGTTGTCGGAATCTCCGACTGTGTGCACAAGGGCTAAGGCTGCAAATGGGCAATGATCAGGCTGCACTGATGGCACAGAGAAACAGAGCGCACACCAGCCCTAGTGCATTAACCACTTGGGTACCGCGCTATTGCAAAATGACGGCAATAGCGCGGACCCACATTTTCGGGACTACGTCTATTGACGTAGTCCCGGTTACGAGCGGCCTGCGCGCCCCCTGAGGGGCGCGCGCGGCGCGCTCTGTGATCGGCGAGTCCGTGAGACTCGCCTGATCACCGATCCGTGTAAGGGGTCGATCCCGACCCCTTATCACGTGATCAGCTGTCAGCCAATGACAGCTGATCATATGATAAAACGGAGCCGGTAATCGGCTAGTATTCCTCCTCGCGCTGACAGCGCGAGGAGAAAAAAAAAAAGCCGATCGCCGGCGGCCGTGTTCGGGACATCAGTCCCGATCACGGCCAGCAATTTAAACGGACACCTGCCCCCTGCCAGTGCCCACCTGCCACCCGCAGTGCCATCCTGAAATAAAGTAAGTGCCCCCCTGTCAGTGCCACCCAGCAGTGCCCATAGTGCCCACAGTGCCACCCAGCAGTGCCCACAGTGCCACCCAGCAGTGCCACCCACAGTGCCACCCAGCAGTGCCACCCACAGTGCCACCCAGCAGTGCCACCCACAGTGCCACCCACAGTGCCACCCAAAATCTGCCTCAAAGGTGCTGCACCCCAGTGCCGCCCATCAGTGCCCAGCAGTGCCGCCCATCAGTGCCGCCCATCAGTGCCCATCAGTCCCATCTATCTGTGGTACCTATCAGTGCCCATCCGTGCCACCCATCCGTGCCACTTATCCGTGCCACCCATCCGTGCCATCTTATCTGTGCCCATCTTTGCCCATCAGTGCCGCCTTACCTGTGCCCATCGGTGCCGCCTTATCTGTGCCTATTAGTGCCGCCTTAACTATGCCTATCAGTGCAGCCTATCAGTGCCCACCAATGCAGCCCATCAGTGCCCACCAATGCAGCCCATCAGTGCCCACCAATGCAGCCCATCAGTGCCCACCAATGCAGCCCATCAGTGCCCACCAATGCAGCCCATCAGTGCCCACCAATGCAGCCCATCAGTGCCCACCAATGCAGCCCATCAGTGCCCACCAATGCAGCCCATCAGTGCCCACCAATGCAGCCCATCAGTGCCCACCAATGCAGCCCATCAGTGCCCACCAATGCAGCCCATCAGTGCCCACCAATGCAGCCCATCAGTGCCGCCTAATCAGCGCACTTCAATGAAGGAGAAAAATGACCCGTTTGCAAAATTTTATAACAAACTATTAAAACATGATTTTTTTTTTTTTTTTGCATCTTTTTTTGTTTGTTTAGCAAAAAATAAAACTCCGAGCTGCAACTAAATACCACCAAAAGAAAGCTCTATTTGTGGGAAAAAAAATGATAAAAATGTCATTTGGGTACAGTGTTGTATGCCCGCGCAATTGTCATTCAAAGTGCATCAGCGCTGAAAGCTGAAAATTGGTCTGGGACTGAGGGGGGTTTAAGTGCCCAGTAAGCAAGTGGTTAAAGTTTATTTAACTCAGTAAAAGGTTAAAAAAGCCAGGTATGTCACTCACAAACATCCGTTGAGTAGTAGCATTGGTATTTACAGCCTCCACTGTTGCCTCCTTCCCCGATTTTAGGCTCCCTGCAGTAGCTAGCAATACGGATGGTTAAGTACTCGGTTCGCTTGCTGGCTGCAGGTACACTCTTTCTCCACGCCTCACACGCACGGACCTGCCGGCTCTGGATGACGTCACTCGCAACGGGGGGGCGGATCTCTCAACGTGTGTACTGACTCTGACGCTGGCTATAACTGTTCCCAAGACAACATGTTTCGGAGGCGTGGCCTCCTTCTTCAGGTGACGCCCTAGTGTGTGCTTACAGCATAAATACGCTGACACCCTCCCCGCCCTCCCTGCTAGTGCCAATCACAGGGAGCCTAACATCTAGGGGAGGAGACAAGCCCATCTACCAATCAAGAAGAGCGACAAGGAAACAAGGATATTATAAGACTACTATTACAATCATAGCTATTAGAAGTGTCTTTCAATGTATATCTGCATGTAACCATAACAAGGAAATAAAATAAAATTATATATACATAAAATTAAGATAATACTAAAGACTGAACCAACAAAATTAGTATATATAAGGAATTAAATTAGAAAAAAGAATTTTATATCAAATTAAAATTAAAAATAAAAATAATAATAAAAATAAATAAAATAAAATAAAAATAAAAATAAGACTGAAAAATAAAAATAAAATTAATATAAATAAAAATAAAAACAAAAAATATATATAATTATATACATATATATATATATATATATATACACATACACACACATGCACCTGGAAAAATTCTTCGCAAATGGATGAATGAACTATATGAATTTTTTAAAAGAGGATAAAAGATTAACAAGAAAAAAAAATAAAATTTTTTTGAAATATATATATAAATTAGAAGTCTATTAGAGGGGACTAGTACAGATGGGTTTCTGAGATATATAGATATATAGATATATAAATATAAATTTTCTTCATATGGAGACAAGAGCTATTTCTTTGTAGCAAGTGTATATATATATATATATATATATATATATATATATATATATATACACATAACAAATACATCATATATATATATATATATTATATATAATATACAAATATTCTGCATATATATCTCTCTCTGTATATACTTGCACCTCTGCATACCAGCATGCATGTTATCAGCTTATGCACTGATGGCACGTGTAAGGCTGCAAATGGGCAATGATCAGGCTGCACTGATGGGCACTGACCCTTATTTTGCTTCAAAATTCTTTATTTAAAATGTAAAAAAAAAAAAAGTTTTTTTCCTCATACTTCCCTCTTAACCTCCCTGGCGGGATGATTATTTCAGATTTTAGGTGCTGAAAGCGGTACAATTATTTTGCATGGAAATTTGGCGTTTTTATATCGTAGTCCTGTAATTCTTAGCTATAACTCACTTAAATCTGTCCAAACCATAGTCTAATAAACAAACATCCCGGGTATAATAAAGTTTGAAAAATGAAATCATAAATTATAATATAATAAATATAAATTATAGCAAATAATATAACAAAAATGATTCAATAATGTAATCAAAAACACTGAAATTTGCTGAGTTGCAGAATTGTCGCTGTCATTACTTTTCAGTATTTGATGACGGATCTCCCCACAAATCGCTATCGCTCAATTCTGCGAGTGATTCTAATTTATTATCGCTGTTTTCTAGCTGGTCTAAAACCATTTTTGATGTAAAGGGACAGTTTTGGTTGCTATGGACAATCTCCAGTTTCCAGACATAAAGAACAGTTTTTATAATATAAAACTGCATGCAGGACACTGGGCAGACCACTAGGGACAAAGGGGATGTGACATAATTACATACAGCAATGTAATCTGTAAGATTACATCATACTGTATGTATACTGTGTGTTTCACTTTTTGAATTTTGGCGCCGTTCTCCGTCCCCGTGCGTCGCAACGCTCGCAGGGAACGGAGATCGGCTCCGTGATAGATCGAGTGGAGCACGGCTCGCTCGTACAGCGAGGGGGGGGGGGGGGGGGGACATCGCTGGATCCAGGGGACAAGGTAAGTAAACCTCTCCCTGGATTCAGCGATCCCAAGTCTGGCTCTGGGGGTTACCGCTTTTGGTATAAAATCTCCACCCCGAGCCAGACTGGGGAATACCGCCAGGAGGGGTTAAAATAAGTGTGCGTGTTATACGCCGATAAAGGGGTACACCTCTTTTTCTGCAATACCCGCAGACAAAAAAAAACTAGCAAACATGAGCAGTTAACCCATGCAGTATGCACCCAGCCCCACTGCATGGGAAAATAAAAATTGCCCGGAGTTCTTCCTTAAATATAAAAAAAATAAAAAAAAAACTATAATTACTTGCTCTGTGTGCTGGCGCCGAGTAGGCTCCTCCCACCTTCATGTGTCTCATGTAGTAAGCTGGGTGCCAAGGAGGCACCTGTGTGTCTGTGTTCCCACTGGGCACTGAGTTGGGCTGTGCGCATCCCTTAGCCCTTGTACACACGGGTCGGACATTCCGACAACAAAATCAAATCGGATTTTGTCCGAAACTGGTGTTGCATACACACGGTCAGACAAAGCGGTCGGCAAATCCGATCGTTCGTAACGTGGTGACGTTATTTCCTTACGACGGGACTACGTTCAGGCTAGTAGCCAATAGCTTTGATCTCGTAATTTGATCTGAGCATGCGTGGCACTTTGTCCGATCGGAATTCTCTACACACAATCGGACAAAGTCCGATCGGATCATGTTGTCGGAAAGTTTTATAGCCCAGCTCTAAAACTTTGTCGGTCGGATATTCCGACAGAAACAGTCCGATGGAGCCCACACAGGGTCGGATTATCCGTCAACACGGTCCGATCGGACATTTTCCGTCGGAATGTCCGACCGTGTGTACAAGGGCTGAGACACACACATAAATACTGACTGACAGCAGCCTATCCCTCTGCTGCCCTCAGCTTCTCCAGTGAGGGAGCAGAGACACGGAGCCAGGTAAATATGTAGGGATGGAGGGGAGTAGGACAGATGGGTGTGTGACCGATAAAAACCGATAAAAACATCAAGATGAAAATAAGGATGATTGGCCTTTACCATACACTACAGATCTCAAATATATTCACAAACAACTAACACAGCCTTTTTCAACCAGGGTGCCTTGAGGTTTCATCATGGGTGCCTTGGCAAAATGCCTAAAAATTCATCACAAATTGTATACAAGCCAGCAGGTGGATCAAGCCTGCCTTTTAATTACACAAAGCCAACAAAAGTCACAGGTTTTCATTAAGCTCCATTATGACTTTCTAGACACTGGCATCCTAACAACCAATGACATCATCGGATAAGGAGGAGGTATGTTGCCTCCACAGCATCCTTGTTTGACCCTCCTGTCCTGTGCCCCTCTCCCTCACCACTGGGTTAACATTACCTGACTGATGGACAGAAACCGATGGGAGAGAAATGAGAAACATTGGAATACTAGTCAGTACCAGTGTGCAAAAGTGTATTTGCTTTGGAAGAATAAGGCCTCTTTCACATGAACGATCCGTTCAGGTCCGCCTGGCAGTTCAGTCGGACCTGAACAGATGCTCCATAGAGGACTATGGAGTGTCGGATGTCAGCGCTGATATCCGACCCGCTCCGATCCGAAAAAGTGTGACGGAGGAGAAACCTACTTTTCCCATCCGTCATCGGATCGGGTGACGGACGGACTGTGCGCGGTCCGTCGTCATCCGATCTCCCATAGGGGAGAGCGGCGCTCTGACAGGCCCGTCTCTGCGCAGTGATGGACCTGTCATCTTCCTGCTCAGCGGGGATCGATGGAGCTATCCCCGCTAAGCAATCGGATAGCCACGGAGCCGATCATTATTGATCCGCCCCGTGTGAAAGAGCCCTTAGAATCGTTTTTTTACATTTTAGAAAAGGGGGTGCATTGAGACTGTCCATGGTTTTAAAGGTTGCCTTGACTGAAAAAAAAAAAAAAAGGTTGAGAAACACTGAGCCAACGAGTTCCAGTCTAAACAGCAAAAGCCTTGATCCAGGGCACCTACCGTATTTATCGGCGTATAACACGCACTTTTTTTCCCCCCTTAAAAATCAGGGGGAAATCGTGGGCGCGTGTTATATGCCGATCCCCCGCCGATTGCGAGTCTGTGGTCGGCTTTTGGTCACCTTTGGCCGAAAGCCGCCGAGAACGGCCAAAAGCAGGACATCCGGCTCTGTATCTCGGCGGCGCCATTTTTAAATGGCAAAGCTGAAAATGACACAGACAAGGCAAGGCTGCCGATGGACACAGACAAGGCAAGGCTGCCGATGGACACTGGCAAGGCTGCCGATGGACACTGGCAAGGCTGCCGATGGACACTGGCAAGGCTGCCGATGGACACTGGCAAGGCTGCCGATGGACACTGGCAAGGCTGCCGATGGACACTGGCAAGGCTGCCGATGGACACTGGCAAGGCTGCCGATGGACACTGGCAAGGCTGCCGATGGACACTGACAAGGCTGCCGATGGACACTGACAAGGCTGCCGATGGACACTGACAAGGCTGCCGATGGACACTGACAAGGCTGCCGATGGACACTGACAAGGCTGCCGATGGACACTGACAAGGCTGCCGATGGACACTGACAAGGCTGCCGATGGACACTGACAAGGCTGCCGATGGACACTGACAAGGCTGCCGATGGACACTGACAAGGCTGCCGATGGACACTGACAAGGCTGCCGATGGACACTGACAAGGCTGCCGATGGACACTGACAAGGCTGCCGATGGACACTGACAAGGCTGCCGATGGACACTGACAAGGCTGCCGATGGACACTGACAAGGCTGCCGATGGACACTGACAAGGCTGCCGATGGACACTGACAAGGCTACATTGATGGGCATTTAGATGCAAGTTTTTTTTTTTTCTTAAACTTCCCTCCTAAACTTGGGGTCCTAAAGTCAGAACTCTGGATCTGCATATTTGTTTTCAGTAATTGACAGTGTTTTGCGCTGACGCGTGTTATACACCGATAAATACAGTATTTATCATGTGGCACAATAGAATCTGAGTGGCTCTAGACCAGGGATATACAGTAAGCGGACCACCAGCTGTTGCAGAACTACAAGTCCCATGAGGCATAGCAAGACTGAGCCACAAGCATGAAACCCAGAGGCAGAGGCATGATGGGACTTGTAGTTTTGCAACAGCTGGAGGTCCGCTAATTGCATTTTCCTGCTCTAGACTAATCACTGGAGATCTGACCTGTTCAGGACAGTGGAGAACTATTAGGAATATTCATGCCAACCAGAGATGCCACAAACCCCTTGTCATCAGAGCACGTGGTGTCACTCACACACTCGCAGACTTTAGAAATAAAACACAGGTGTTGTATTGTTCTGCAGGACATAGTCCTAACACACAGGACCAGATAGAAGTCTGTCCTTGATGAAGACACTGCCGTCTATGTAGTTCTGTTATTTGCTGCTTTAGGGTAACACAGACACACACATAGCCTCCAATTTATGGAAGTGCGGACACAACACACCAAACAATGCATGAATAATAAACCAGGTAAGGGTCCTTCAGCACTAGATCTGTCACATGTAACCCCCCCCCCCCCTATATCAACAATAGGCCCCCCCCAATACTAAAATGCAATACTGTACCTAGGTAACACCTGAAGCAGCCTAGAGCACAGGACTATCAATCCATAATAAATGCTCATTGGCCCTAAATCTACAGAGGGTCCCCAGCAATCCAGGGGTCCCATCAACAGAAGACCAGAGGCAGCACTGGTGGGCACTGATAATCAGTGCAGATTTCCCTTTCACACAAGCCGGTTATCAGCTCTCCTCACACTGTCAACGGGAGGAAAGGAATGCCGATAACTGGCTTGTGTTTAATGTGTTGATCACATGGTAAAGAGCCACCGATTGTCTCTTTACCCTGATCTGTGATCAGTCGTGTCCCGAGAGGACACAACTGATCAGAGTGCACTGCAGCGGGCGCGATCACGGGGAGGACATCATACAACGCCCTCCCAGAGCTGGCCGGCCGCACTGTAGATGTAATTCAACTAGGGTTGAAACAACTAATCGATTATGAAATTAATCGATTACTATTTTCATAATCGATTAATCGGCCAGTAACAAAATGGGGTTAAAGTTAATGAGTTCTGATGATATTTACTAGATTGACCCTTTAATAGTCTATCTCTCCTCTAATAGTATATACTAGAGGTCGACCGATATGGGTTTTTCTCTGGCCGATGCCGATGCCGATATTTAGAAATCATGGCGGCCGATAGCCGATATATGATGCCGATTTTTTTGGGCCGATATGTTAGGCCGATTTTATTTTATTTATTTTTAATCCCCCTTGATCTAACACACCTTTCCCACTGGGGCGTTTTTTAAGGCGCTTTTGGGCTAAAAATAGCGCCTGTAAAGTGCCTGTAAAATGGCTCCCCTGCAGTCTGTGTGAAAGACAGAGTGCTTTCACACTGAGGCGATGCGCTGGCAGGATCTTAAAAAAAAAAAGTCCTGCAAGCAGCACGTTTGGAGTGGTGTATACCGCTCCTCCACCACTCCTGCCCATTGATATGAATGGGCACCACTGCCGAAGCGCATGCAATGCGATTTGGCAGCGGTGCTTCATGGGCGCATTTAACCTCTTCCTTGGCCGCTAGCTGGGTTATATGTGCCCCACTAGCAGCCAAATAGCACCGCTAAAATGATGGTAAAGAGCCGCTAAAACTTGCGTTTTACCATCAACGTCTGCCCGCTCCAGTGTGAAAGCAGCCTTCATAAGTGATACAGAAAATTTCTTACACTTAAAGCGGAGGTCCACCCTAAAATGGACCTTCTGCTCATCGGAACCCTCCCCCCCTCCGGCGCCACAATTGGCACCTTTCAGGGGGGAGGGGGGTGCAGTTACCTGGATAATCCAGGTAACTGCACCCACTTCCGGGCTAGCTCTCTGCGGAAAGGGGCGTACATTACGCCCCTTTCCGCAAGTGCCCGCCCCCTTCCGCAAGTGCCCCGTTGCCTGCTGGGAAACACACAGATCCCAGAGGCAGCGGGGACCGTCCTCATTGCGCAGCGCGGCTCACGCATGCGCAGTAGGGAACTGGGAAATTAAGCCGAAAGGCTCCATTTTCCTGATTCCCATACCCAAGATGGCGGCGGCGGCAGCACTCGAGTGTCGATCTAGAGATCGGCTTTGGGTGCCGACATCGCGGGCGCGCTGGACAGGTAAGTGTCATTATTTTAAAAGTCAGCAGCTGCAGTATTTGTAGCTGCTGGCTTTTAAAAAAAAAAAAAAAAAAAAAAAACGCGGAGTCCCGGCGGACTCCCGCTTTAAACATTTATTAAACAAAACAAACCTCCAATCAGTTTACTTGTATGTATGATCTAGATTAAAAAAAACAAACAAAAAACCTATATATTAAATAAAAACAGGTAGTCAAAACTTTTGGACAAAAAAAAAAAAAAAATGGGCTAACTTTACTGTTTTTATTTTATTTTTTAAATGGTGTATTTTTTTCCCAAAAAAATGCATTTGAAAGACCTCTGTGCAAATGCCGTGTGACATAAAATATTGCAACAACCGCTATTTTATTCCCTAGGATCTCTGCTAAAAAAATATATATATATTTTGGGGGGTCTAAGTGATTTTCTGTCAGAAAATACAGGATTTTTACTTGTAAGCAACAAGTGTCAGAAAAGATTTAGTCTTTAAATGGTTAAACTGAGAACTTCTACACAGAGATGATTTAGTCATTCAGAAGTGTAAACATTGTATCATTTAGTTCTTTTCTTGGCAGTCTGCCCAGAGAGGAGGAAAGTGTTGCTATGACGACTCAGACAACTCACACTGACTTCTTACAGAACTCATTTCAAAGTCCCGCTGTAGAATCGGCTTTTTATTAACACAATCGGTCGATGCCGATTATTTAAAAAACGGCAAATATCGGCCGATATATCGGTCGACCTCTAGTATATACACTATATCTCTCCTCTAATAGTATATACACTATATCTCTCCTCTAATAGTATATACACTATATCTCTCCTCTAATAGTATATACACTACCGTATTTGCCGGCGTATAAGACGACCCCCTAATTTGCCAGTGAAAAGTTAGGTTTTGGGCTATACTCACCATATAAGACTACCCCCCTTCGGAGGCAACACCATTTTAAAAAAAACATCAGAAACGTAAAAAACAAAACAAAAAAAAACACATCAGACTTAACATCAGAAAAAACTTGTGAACTACAAGTCCCAGAGATCCCACAATTGGCAGGCAGCAACAATGAATCCTCTCCTCCAAAGCACCATAAATCATACCTGTATTTTTGGGGAGATCTGGAGCTGGATGTGCAGTACAGGATGCTTTAATATGTAGAGCGCCAGGTACACATATGATGCTGTGTTAGTACAGCAGGGCCAAGAACACTGCAGAATACAGTGTGCATACAATGTGCACCGTTAAGCCAATCATGGCAGGCAATGTATTATCTTAATCTGTTGATTATACAAAGCCTGTTCAGATTGGCAGAGGCTGTGACATCATCAGCCCGTGCCGCTCTGACTCATTGTGCTGTATCCTGCTCGGATTGGCAGAGGTTGTTACTCCAATCCGAGCAGGCTTAGCAAGGCTGTATTCATCAACAGAGTGCATCGGCCACCGGGATTGGCTGAGCGGTGCATACTGTATGTATACAGTATTACCGAGCACTCGGCGGACTGAAATCCATTGCGGGCACTTCATACCCGGCGTATAAGACGACCCCCACTTTTTGGCTGTGTAATTTAGGTGTAAAAGGTCGTCTTATACGCCGGAAAATACGGTATATCTCTCCTCTAATAGTATATACACTATATCTCTCCTCTAATAGTATATACACTATATCTCTCCTCTAATAGTATATACACTATATCTCTCCTCTAATAGTATATACACTATATCTCCTCTAATAGTATATACGCTATATCTCCTCTAATAGTATATACAATATATCTCTTCCAATAGATTATATAGTATATCTCCTCTAATAGTATATACAGTATATCCCCTCTAATAGTACATACATTATATCTCTCCTCTAATAGTATATACAGTATATAGCCTCTAATAGTATATACAGTATATCTCTTCTAATAGTACCGGTGTATATACAGTATAGCTCTCCTCTAATAGTATGTACAGTATATATCCCCTCTAATATATATATATACAGTATATCTCTTCTGTCTGTTATTCTCAGAGTGGATTAGATATTTTTCTCCCTAATCATATAGTTGGTTATTTATATTTACCACTGTATATAGAGATATTTAAGAATAAATTGCCTTTTTTTTAAACTTTACATATTAAATTATACACCACACTTTTTTTTTTTAAAGGTTATTAACCGAAACAATAATCGGCCAACTAATCGATCATGAAAATAATCGTTAGTTGCAGCCCTAAATTCAGCTATAGGGAGGTCGGCAAGTGGTTAAAATAAAATGGCAGCTATCAATTACTGAAAACAAATATGCAGATCGAGAGTTCTGACTTTCTGATCTGATTCTGATAAAAAAAATTTTACTCACCTCTAAATACCTGTTGCTAGGGGGTCCCTCGTAGTCTGCCTTCTTCCTTGCCCGGGCTGGTGACATCACTTCCCCTCGCGCCGCACAGTCATCTGGGACCCGTTACGTGTCCCAATGACTGCGTGGCGTATCATGGCGCCCTGCGCCGCTCGCGCATGCCCGGGTGTGAAGCCACAGCCGGGAGCCCACAGTAAGAATGATGGTGCCACGAGCGGAGCGCTAAAAATATCACCTGTTGACGATTGGGACGAGATATGCGACTTCCCTTTCAGATCCCTGGTCTCCCTGAGAGATCGACTAATACAGTTCAAGATGGTCCATCGCCCATATTTTATCCCACACAGGACTACACAAAATAAACCCCTTTATTCATATTTTGTGGACCTGCCCAGCCATTGGCGACTATTGGAAGGAGATATTAAAAGGTCATAACACAGGTCGCCACCATATCGCTCCAACCTGCCATAGAAATTTGTATATTGGGCCTGATAGAGCAAATAATTCCTACTGTGGCACGCTGCGCCGTGGTCAGGCTACTTCTCTTTTACTCCCCCAAAGACATAGTCCCCCTCCCTCCCTCCCTGTGGAAACAACAGCCTGCCTCTTTACAAAGATTGTTATGCCAACAGGGGTTGCCCGCAAAAATATGACAAGGTCTGGTCCAAATGGCTAGCGGACCCCTCCGCGGCCTCCGATTCACACCCTACTTAAACGGGTTGTAAAGGTAAATGTTTTTTCACCTTAATGCATTCTATGCATTAAGATGAAAAAACATCTCACACTGTCGGCACCCCCAGCCCCCCCCGTTTTACTTACCTGACCCCTCGAAAATCCCGCGCTCGCCCCCGACTTCCTCTTCGCTGCTCAGCCTGGCCACTGATTGGCTGGAGTGGATGGATTGAAAGCAGCGCAGCCATTGGCTCGCGCTGCTGTCAATCACATCCAATGACGCGGAGCGCCGGGGGGGGGGGCGGGGCCGTGTGATACAGCGAGCGGCTATAGCCGCCGGCTGTATCACGGGAGCGCGCCCGCAGGTGCTTCTCACCATACGAGGGAGCTTACATGAACGTGAGAAGTACCTGCGGGAGGAAGCCGAGACAGCCGCCGAGGGACCCCAGAAGAGCAGGTTCGGGGGCCACTCTGTGCAAAACGAGCTGCACAGTGGAGGTAAGTATAATATGTTTATTATTTAAAAAAAAAAAAAAAAAAAAAAAAAAATTTTACTTTACAATCCCTTTAACCCTTTATCTTCTGCTAATGAATAGGAATCTGCAATTGTGAATGTAACATATTTCTGAGACGCACGTTTTTAGCCCCATGCTGCCCTCCTACCTATGGAGCCAGCCTGCTGAGACCACCATGATGCCTTAAATTCACTGCCGCGTTTCATGTAACCGTTTGCCTTATACCATAAGTCTGTACGTAACAAAATTATCACTCGCCATGACCAATGTATGTTGTTTTTGTGTTAAGTGTTTTAAAACTAAAAAAAATAAATAAAAAATAAATAAAAAAGCGCCAAAAAATAAAAAAGGGCTCCTGCTTGCAGCTTCTTTGAGGCACTTTAGGAGCGGTGCACACATCACTGCTAAAGCGCCCATTGAAATCAATATGCAGTGATGCCAAAGCAGCGCTTTTAACCCATTTTTGGCCGTTAACAGGGGGTTAAAAGCGCCCCACTAGCGGCCAAAAAAAAATAACGATAAAGCGTCACTATTTTTACCGCCGAGGCCCAGGTGCTGGGAGTGTGAAAGTGCCCTAAAGGTTCAGTTCCAGGAGCTTCTTCATAAGTCCAACTTGTTTGCACGTCCAGAAATGGTCAGCACTTGCAGGCGAAGGCTGAGAGCGCTGATCAGTGTGTTCCGATAGGGGGGGGGGTCACCTCAGGGGGGAGATCGCTGCACCAATATCGCTTGTATTGGTACAGCGATCTGTCAGGTTTTTTTTCCCCGTTCGATGGGTTGTGTGTACCCAGCTTTACAGGATTGGACATGTGACACATCTTTGAAAGTTGGTATGTAGGAGACTTATTGTACATGTTCAGAGTCCGTGCTTCCGATTGTCAAAACCAGAAAGTGCCACAAGCATTTCTGCCATACGGCCACTCAAAATGCAGAATGCAGAATTCTTAAAGCTTGTCTGAGCTTTCAGAAAAAAAAAAAAAAAGGGGGGGTGGCAAAGAAATTAAATCACAATCTGCAGTGCCAAGTGAGGAGAGCTCTGAGAGCTGATTGGAGGGACGAGACACTCCCATTCACACAGGAACAGAGCTGAGGCTGTCAATCAGCTTGAGCTCCCCTCTCCTGTCACCATTTTTCTCTTGGTGTCAGGAAAACTTGTCAGAAGTGATTCATGCTGAAAGCAGTGGAATGAAGCAGCAGGCAGAAATGAAACTTGGTGCTCTTAATTGAGACCAGTACACACTATAGAGGGATATGCTTCTTTCATATTTCATGTATGAGCATTACAACCACTTTAACGCAGAACTAAACCCTCCCATCATTTTCAGCCAAGGAAGCTGCCATCTTGGCCTCTGATCTTCAACTGTCATGATCAATTATGGCGCAGCAGGCGGCCAGAGGCGGCGGGGGGCAGCAGGCGGCCAGAGGCGGCGGGGGGCAGCAGGCGGCCAGAGGCGGCGGGGGGCAGCAGGCGGCCAGAGGCGGCGGGGGGCAGCAGGCGGCCAGAGGCGGCGGGGGGCAGCAGGCGGCCAGAGGCGGCGGGGGGCAGCAGGCGGCCAGAGGCGGCGGGGGGCAGCAGGCGGCCAGAGGCGGCGGGGGGCAGCAGGCGGCCAGAGGCGGCGGGGGGCAGCAGGCGGCCAGAGGCGGCGGGGGCAGCAGGCGGCCAGAGGCGGCGGGGGCAGCAGGCGGCCAGAGGCGGCGGGGGCCGGAGAAATGTTACCTCTCATCCCCCTTTTAAAGTGGGAATAAAGGCAGCTGTACCCCCCCTTTCCTCCAATAGTACCCACCCCTCGCCGGCATCTTCCGTGTGCCAGTTTTCAGCCATCCTCATTGGCCGGCAACAGGATGACATCCGTCCTGCACATGGAGTTAGTCATCCCGGCACACAGGGATCGGGCCCGCTGCTGTAAGCAGAGCTGCACATGCACAGTTCTGTTTACATGCCGGGGATCACTGTGAGCAGGTCGGTGCGTTTCATTGGATATCTCTCCTGCAATAACCAGCCTGCCGGCTCGCAGAAGGACTTTAGTTCCATTTTAAGGTGACTATACACAATGCAATCTGATCAGACAACCTCCAGCTCTACCACCAACTTTGTAGTGCAGCAGCCTTCCTGATTAGATTCCAATGTCTTGTTTATGGGTGTCCTCCCATTACATAACATTGGTAAGCCTACAGGAGATTGTACAATCAGATTGCACAGTGTATGACCATCATTAAGAAATTCCTTTGTAAATAATCTGAGAAAGAAACAAAAAAAGGAAAATGATGGAGGGTGCAGGGAGGAAGGAAGATTGTGAAAGTAACACAGACGATGCAGATAAAGAGTATTTCTCCTTCACTGGCTCAACCGAGCCGACTGTGTGCAGGGGCCCCCAAAACTACAAGCAGGGATCCAGCAGACATTGGTGTCACACAGAATGGAAGAAGCAGAAAGGGAATCGACCTCCACAGAACATCGGTCACTTCGAAATAAAATCCTGTCCCCCCCGAAACTGGTGAAAGGCCCCTCAGCATGCCAGGGGACACACTGACCTACAAAGGCCAGACAGGACATAAATCAGAACAGGGCCCCACCATTCTGCAAGGGGCCCCACCAGACCAGGGGCCCCACCATTCTGCAAGGGGACCCATTAGACCAGGGGCCACACAATTCTGCAAGGGGACCCACAATTCTACAAGGGGACCCACAAAACCAGGGGCCCCACCATTCTGCAAGGTGCCCCACCATTCTGCAAGGGGACCCATTAGACCAGGGGCCCCACCATTCTGCAAGGGGACCCATTAGACCAGGGGCCCCACCATTCTGCAAGGGGACCCATTAGACCAGGGGCCCCACCATTCTGCAAGGGGGCCCATTAGACCAGGGGCCCCACCATTCTGCAAGGGGGCCCATTAGACCAGGGGCCCCACCATTCTGCAAGGGGGCCCATTAGACCAGGGGCCCCACAATTCTGCAAGGGGACCCATTAGACCAGGGACCCCACAATTCTACAAGGGGCCCCACAATACCAGGGGCCCCACAATTCTACAAGGGGACCCACAAAACCAGGGGCCCCACAATTCTACAAGGAGACCAAGAAGACCAGGGGCCCCACCATTCTGCAAGGGACCCCATAGCAGAGTCAATGACACCAGTGCTGATCACAGCCGCCTAGAACAGTTTTCTTCTCACAGTCAGGTGACAGACACCTACCCCTCTCCACCCACCCCAAGGAAACTCAGGGGCCACATAGAGCTATGGGGGGGCCACCAAACCAGGGTGTGCAGCTAAGGGGCCCTGCAGCCCTGTCCCTCCTCTATATCTAGCCGGTTCTGTGTTCCCCGCGGGCAGCCCCGGTCTCTCTCACCTGCAGACCCGCTCTGCTCGGCCGCTCTGAAGGAAACTCTTCCCCTAACTCGACAACGCAGCCATCTTGGACATCCGGCTCGCCGACGTGTACATTGAGACGTCAGACTTCCCTGCGTGCTGACATCAGGCGGAGCCGCTCAGTCAGCAGCGGCCAATGGCGGCGGTGGGGTGTGGCTTGTGACTGCCAGCTGTCGCCCACACGAGGGGAGCCATAACACTGGTGGGATCCGTGACCCGTGGCAGAAAGCTTAGAGCTTTTCTCATTGACAGCTCATCAAAGCTTGTGCAGCCGAATGGGAACAGCAGAGAGGACTCGGTGCTGAGCTTATCAGAGACAGTTCAGTCACACGACATTGCAGTGCGTCGCTGTTTTTCTGCATCACAAAATCATGGAAAGTCGGGTACATGGGTTCCAATGGCATAGTTCACACCAGCGCCGTGCGTTCCACTGCTTTCCAGTTCCAGGGAAAAAAGTTGTGTTTTCCTGCACAGTACTGGAAAGTAGTAAAAAGCATGAAATAAGCACAAAAAAAGCTCAGAACCCCAAGACAGGAAACAAAAAAACTGCATTAAAAAAGCCTGCGCTGAGAAGTGGCTGAAACCGTTCTGGCCGATGTTTATGTGAACTGTCCCTCATCCAGGGGTCAAGTCCTGGGGAAAAAAGTGTGGAAACTCCCACCCAAGATCCCCTCCCCCACCAAAAAAAAAAAAAAATGATACGATCATATGCACGAACGCTTCAAAAGTGGTATTTTTCATCCAATTTTCGTATTGTGTGTTGAAGCTTAAAGCGTGAGTCCGCCGTTTTTTTTTTTTTTTTAAAAGCCAGCAGCTACAAATACTGCAGCTGCTGACTTTTAAAATAAGGACACTTACCTGTCCAGTGCGCCCGCGATGTCGGCACCCGAAACCGATCTCTCGATCGTCTCTCGGGTGCTGCCGCCGCCATCTTGGGTATGGGAATCAGGAAGTGGAGCCTTGCCGGTGTTCTGCCTAATAGAGTCCGGCCATCAATATGTGTTCGCTCCGTACTGCGCATGCGCAGTACGGAGCAGACGAAGCTTCGGAAAATCTCCGAAGCTGAACGGCGCCTGCCCCGTGAGTGGAGGTGGTAGCCCCACCATCCAAGCGGACATAGGGTTGTGAATTTTAGAGGGCCCCTCGCGGGCGAGCTTCGCTCGCCACGCTTCGGGCTCGGCCTCGCTGCGCTCGGCTCTTTTTTATTCAAACTCTATGTCCACTTGGATGGTGGGGATAGAACCTGGACTCACGGCGCAGGCGCCGTTCATCCTCGGCAATTTTCGGAATCTGTGTTCCTGTGTACTGCGCATGCGCAGTACGCAGGGGACAGCATCTGATGGAGGACCCTATTTGACAAGACACCGGTTCATTTCCCGGTTCCCTACTGCGCATGCGCGAGTCACGCTGCGCAATAAGGATGGTCCCCGCTGTCTCTGGGATCCGTGTGTTTCCCAGCAGACAACGGGGGACCTGCGGAAAGGGCCGTAGATTCTGCGGATATCTATGCCGGAAGTGGGTGCAGATACCTGTACTGTACAGGCACCTGCACCCCCCTCCCCCCTAAAAGGTGGCAATTGTGGCGCCGGAGGGGGGGAGGGTTCCAATGAGCGGAAGCTCCAGTTTAGGGTGGACCTCCGCTTTAACCGTTAGTAAAAAAAAAAAACATCCTCAATAAACATAAATACGGTAATTCTCTGAATAATCAGCATTCATACAATTGTGCTTCCATGCAAATGTGAACATCATGTTCTGATCTTTATTGGGGATGTTATTTTGTATATAGAGTGTTTATGTGGTGAGTTTACACTTTTCATTGAACAGAGTTTGGATAACACAGGGTTAAACGGAAAGGTCATAAATGAACTGCACATTATCTGGACAGAATGCTTGGGGAGATAGTGATGTGTTCCTGCTTAGGAGATGTATGTTAGCTTGGGGGGGCTGCAAACTCTGCAGGGGCTCCAACACACACTCGCTGCTTTTCCAACCCTTCACATATTTCCACATAAACTTCCCTCCTGGCATTAAACTTTGCCAGGTATTGTGCTCAGCTTACCACCCCAAACTGATGTTCCTCCCTCAGCTCACCTCTCTCCCTGCATGTCCTGTGAGCAGAATAGCTGTGCTCCTCCTCTGAGGTCTCTCATCATATGGCACTGAAGATAGAGGAGGGGGGGGATTCAGCGGGACGCACAGAGAAAGTATGCAGGAGACTGGGGGGGAGACAGAAAATCAGGAGGGGCCGGCGGGGAGGAGCGCATCACGAGAGGCTAGACTTGCCGGGCTTCACACGTTTGTTGCACAATTGCAGCAAGTCTGCATTGCATGACTCCGCTCAACTTTCCTTGCAACATTCTGTAGGTCTGCTGCAAGTTCTGGTTCAGCTATGTTGTACACAGTGGCGTAACGACAACCTTCAGGGCCCCGATGCAAGAAACCATGAAGCGCCCCCCTGAACCCCAGCCAGGGCCCTTCCCTCCGAGTCCGGCAGTGGAACTCCAGGACGTGGTCAAAGGTATGACCTTTGTGAGCCCTGTAGTTCCACCACTGACATCAGTAGTTTTTTTTTTAATTTTTAGGTGCCCCATTGGGGGACTGTCCCTAGGCAGGATGGGGTCCCCGTCCCCAGAAGAGATGAGGTCCTTTTCTCCAGGGCAGATTAAGTTACTGTCCCCAGGGGAGATGGGGGTCCCTGTTGCCACGTGAGAAGGGGCCCCTGTCCCCAGGGGGAGATGGAGGGGGTATGTAATGGTGTGTGGGGGATGGGGTCCTCTCACTCACCGTGACCAAGCTGTAGGCCGCGCACTCATCCATGTTGGCCTGGGCTCCATCCAGTGTGCTGGACGGGTGATCAGCATATCTCCCAGAAAGACCTTTCATCATCTGTGTATGACGGGGGAGGAGGGGGGCTGGCAGACATGCCTGCAGTGTCCTCCGGGAGCCGGCTCTCATAGGGATGCACTGCATCTGTGTGCTTAAAATTTGTTTAGAAGTATGCAGTGTAGTGTGGGCCGGACTCGGGGGGGGGGGGTAGCGGGACTCTGGCTGGGGAGAACAGACATCAGACTGAGCGGCAATGCATGGAGCAGGAGAGGGGTACTCTGAGGAGCTGGCTGAGGACACAGGTCATGCAGGGAATGCACAACTAAAGAGCAGCCAGTGCGATAGTCGAGCATGGAGCTCTGCTAGTCACCTTCCACCTCATGTGCATGGTGCACTGGTACCCCTAGCTGCATATGCTGCTGCCGGCCATATGTAGAGGGGGCTGCATGGGCCCCCTGCCGCACAGGGCCCAGTTGCGGTCGCGACTGCTGCACCCCCTATAGTTACGCCCCTGGTTGTACAATAGTCATCCCACCACAGGGGTCACTGTGACTGAATTTCCATGCTGTAGACTTGCAGCGCTCTTGCTGTAGGCTCACTACTGCAACTTTGCTTTTGCTAGAGACTTGCCACACAAATTTGCTACAAATTGTAAAAGTGTCAACTAGAGCTTGTGCTTCAAGTGCTCTGCAAGTGTACAACTTCTCGGTGAAAATGTGCAGCAAGTTAACAGACTTATGCCGCACACACACGATCGGATTTCTCGTCGGAAAAAGATGTGACGTCTTTTCCGACAGGATTCTGCTCAAGTTTGCCTTGCGCACACACACGGTCACGCAAAAGTTCGCTGAAATTACCACCGTCAAAAATGCGGTGACGTTAGGGTTGCCACCTTTTCTTCAAGTCAAACCTGAACACTTTATCGGCGCACGTTTTTTTTTTTTTTTTGGTATAAACTATACATATATTTTGTTATTAAATAACATTTCTAATCATATGACATTAATAACAAGAGTTCCCCTTTACATCAGAGTCCACAGAGTTCCCCTTTTACATCTGAACTTGCAGAGTTCCCTTTCACTGTAAGGGAGAACTCTGGGGACTCTAACATAAGGGATGCTCTGGGAACCCTGATTTACCTAAGTGTACTCTCTCAGAGGCA
>NW_027507696.1:5754919-5833624 GCF_037356315.1 Lithobates pipiens
GTGATTGTGTGTGGCCAAGTCCGTTCATTCGGAAAGTCAGTCGGAACTCTGCCGAAAGTCCGTCAGAAAGACCGTCGGACCTAGTCCCTCGAAAAGTCCGGTCGTGTGTACGCGGCATAAGGCATCGTGCTAATGGCGCGTACACACGACCGGACTTTCAGGCAGACTAGGTCAGACGATCTTCCTGCCGGACTTTCAACGGACTTCCAAATGAACGGATTTGCCCACACACAGACTAAAGTCCATTCATTTTCAACGTGATGGGTTACGACGGGACTAGAAAAATAAGTCAATATCGCCGCTTTTATCAGCGAGATTGACACCTTGCGAGCCACGTCGCCTGGTATGGATTTTAAGGGGAAACCCCTACGTCGGAAAAAACGGCGTGGGGGTCCCCCCAAGGACCATACGAGACCCTTATCCGAGCATGCAGCCTGGCCGGTCAGGAAAGGGGGTGGGGACGAGCGAGCAGCCCCTCCTCCTGAACTGTATCAGGCCGCATGCCCTCAACATGGGGGGTGGGTGCTTTGGGGAAGGGGGCGCCATGCGGGCCCCCACTCCAAAGAACCTTGTCCCCATATTGATGAGGACAAGGGCCTCATCCCGGCAACCCTGGCCATTAGTTGTTGGGGTCTGCGGGCGGGTGGCTTATCGGAATCCGGGAGCCCCCTTTAATAAAGGGGCCCCCCAGATAACAGCCCCCCACCCTATGTGAATAAGTATGGGGTACATGGTACCCCTACCGATTTACCTGGGGGAAAAAAGTGTCAATAAAAAAACACACTAGACAGGTTTTTAAAGTAATTTATTAGGCAGCTCCGGACTCCTCCACTCTCTCCGGCCTCCTCTCCCTTTCTCCGGCCTTCTCAACCGGTCTCTGGCTCTTCTCCCGCTCTCCGGCCTCTTCTCCTGCTCTCCGGCCTTCTCTCCCAGTCTCCGGTTCTTCTCCCGCTCTCCGGCCTCTTCTCCCGGGCTCCGCCCCTATCTTCTGCTCTTTTGCCGCTCTTTTGCTAGCGGTGACCGGGTGTTTTCCGTCGTCCTCCTCCGATGTTGACACGACACTCTCTCCCACTGTAATGCTGTGTGCATGGTGTGCTACGACTTATATAGGCATGGGGTGAGGTCAATGAGTGATGTCACCCGTGACCTCGCCCCTTATGACGGCACAGTCCCAGGGAATGCTGGGATTGTGCCATCATAAGGGGCAGGGTCACCGGGTGACATCACCCAGGGACCCCGCCCCATGCCTATATAAATCGTTGCACACCGTGTACACAGCATTGCAGCGGGAGAGAGCGTCGTGTCAACATCGGAAGAAGACCGGAGGGAAGAAGACGACGGAAAACACTGTGCCACCGCTAGCAAAAGAGTGTCAAAAGAGCAGAAGATAGCGGAGGAGCCCGGGAGAAGAGGCCGGAGAGTGGGAGAAGAACCGAAGACCGGGAGAGAAGGCTGGAGAGCGGGAGAAGAGGCCGAAGAGCGGGAGAGAAGGCCGGAGATGGGAGAAGAGGCCGGAGAGTGGGAGAGAAGGCCAGAGAGCAGGAGAAGAGGTAGAGAGAGTGGAGGTGTCGGAAGAGACCCCTGAAGACAGAAGAGACCCCCGGAGCTGCCTAATAAACTACTTTAAAAACCTGTCTAGTGTGTTTTTTTATTGACACTTTTTTTTCCCCCCAGGTGAATGGGTAGGGGTACGATATACCCCATACTTATTCACATAGTGTTGGGGTCCAGGATCTGGGGGATTCCAATAAGCCCCCCACCCACAGACCCTGACAACCAACGGCCAGGGTTGTCGGGAGGAGGCCCTTGTCCTGATCAACATGGGGACAAGGTGCTTTGGGGTGGGGGGCCCGCAGGGCGCTCCCCTTCCCCAAAGAACCCACCCCCCATGTTGAGGGCATGCGGCCTGGTACGGTTTGGGGAGGGGGGTCGTTCGCTCATCCCCAACCCCTTTCATGGCCGGCTGGGCTGCGTAAGGATCTGGTATGGACCTTGGGGGAACCCCCACACTGTTTTTTCAGCGTAGGGGGTTCCTCTTAAAAGCCATACCAGACCTAAGGGACATTGTCGCATCTCTCTTGAGCTCGATGCAATAGGAAAATGTGTTTTTCCTATTGGAGCGAGCACGAGATGTACAGTACCCTGTAGCCGAGAACCAGCGCTATAGGATCCTGCTGGAAACATTCTCGCGGGCAGGTGCTGTAGCTGCCCTTGCATCGTATTTGGTCAGTCGGGCCAGTATACAGACGAATGGGTTTCCTGATAGGAACTGGGCCCGGTGGTGTTCCGGCGGGAAGATTTAAAACATGTTCTATTTCTAAAGTCTGTTAGATTTTTTGGACAGCAAAGGTCCGATGAAAGCCCACACACGATCAAATTGTCCAACGGATTCGTTCCATCGGATCTTTGCTGTCAAAAAGTCCGGTCGTGTGTACGTGGCACACCTGCATCTGGATTTGGGATTTGTGGCACAGCACTTTCTGGATACAAAAGGGCTGTGATGATCGCTTCCTGGAATTTGAGGAGGGATCCTGTTCTTCCAGTTGCTTTGTAAATAAGAAAAGTAATATATAGAGCTAATTAAAATAAATACATAGACACGTTTTTCTACCGGTGTCTAGCTCTGCGGGACACTAAATATGGCTTCATCACTTGGTTGTTATAATCTACGTGTCCCTTATAAAAATTATAGTGTTGGACCCAGAGAGGCTTTTCAGCGACACTAGATGCCGTGTTAGTTTGTAGGGTGGGGTGTTAACGATCTGTTGGGGAAAGCCCATGCCCTGCGACTAGGTGGCGTGGTGCCACAGTAGCCAATTTCTTTACATGGAACTTCACTCTCCCAGTTTTGCTTTTCTTTTTAAAGTGGTTGTAAACCCATGGGGGAAAAAAAAAAGCTACCTGCAAGGCAAAGGCATAATGAGCTAGTATGCATAGCATACTAGCGCATTATGAATAACTTACCTGAGAACGAAGCCCCCGAAGCGGTCCTCCGTCTTCATGTCTGCCGCTGCCATGGATCCCGGAGTGACTTCCGGGTCTCGCTGCTCCGGCGCCGTGATTCGCCGGAGCAGCGATGACGTCACTCCCGCGCATGCGCACGGGAGCCGACACTCGCGGCATATCGCCGCGATCTGCGGCCTGCCCAGTGCGCCTGCACGCCGCTGTCTACGGCACATGCGCCGTAGACAGCGGTGGCTGTCTTTTTGGAAATATCTCCTAAACCGTATAGGTTTAGGAGATATTTCTTGGACCTACAGGTAAGCCTTAATCTAGGCTTACCTGTAGGTCAAAGTGGTTTGTAAGGGTTTACAACCACTTTAATCCTTATGCTGCTAGCATTAGTAAATAGATAGAAAATATACCATATATACTTGTTTTAAACTTTTTAAACTCTGATGTAAGGGGGAACACTGTGGCCTCTGGTGTAAAGGGGAACTGTGATATAAGGGGTGCTCTGAGAACCCTGATTTACCTTAGTGTACTCACTCAGAGGCAAGAGAGATAAGGTGGGACTTCAGTCACAGACAGGGATGGATGGTGAGCTCACTCACCCCTTGACAGTCAGCACCTCTCATCCTGATGTATCTGAGGCTGCTAGACTTCAAATTTACAGGCCCCACTTTCCTTTTCTGAGGCACAGTGCCGGGGATTGGAGTGTGGCCAGACACAGCGGGGTAGGCGTGGGGGGAAGAGGAGCAGATCGAGCCCTCTCTCCTCTCCCATCTGTATGTTGGGGATCTGTTAGTGCTGGCTTTGGGCAGTGTGAAAGAGTGTAACAGACACTCTCAGCTTAGGCAACTGGAGTCAGCAACCCTGCTGGGAGGCCATAGTCCAGTCTGAATAATGTGTCCGGGTTTCAGGCAGTTTGAAACCCGGACACGTGATTCCAAACCCGAACTGTCCGGGTGAATCCTGGGCAGGTGGCAACCTTAGTCATCAGTTGCATTTATAGTAAATATCTCCTAATCGGTGCACCTTTAGAAGATATTTACAGTACCTATAAGCGAGCATTATTATCCTTACCTATAGGTACAAGTATAAACTTGAGGTTTACAACCACTTTAATAAACAACATTTTCCCTAATTAAAACAACCAACATTTGTGGAAACCCCCACTCTCCGTCCACACACACACCACATGATTATCAGATTAAAATATTAAGAACCGGGCCACAGTTAGGCCGATGATTAGTCAGCCGCACCCTGTGTTAAATCCTGGCTGCAGGGCTGCTTATAGTGGCAGGTTCCCAATCTGTCCTTGTCATGTGCAGATCTCAGGACCCTACACTGAGCCTGCTTATGTATAACTTCCAACTTCCCCTCATTTGCCGGGACTGTCCTCCTTTTAAGAACCAAATCCCCCCGTCTGTCTTTTACCCCCTTTTTTTTTTTTTTTTCTGGTCTCAGATCTTTATAGAAAAAATACTATATACAGCAGAATTAAAATCTAGCTTTAAAAGACTGCGAGCAGGTAGGCTGTTCATTGCAGAAGACCCACGCTACATTGGTAGGGTTGCCAACTTTTCTTCAAGTCAAACCTGAACACTTCAGCGTCGCACAGCAATTTTTTTTCCTAGTATGCATAGATAAACTATGCATAGATGTTTCTATTAAATAAAATTTCTAATCATATGAAGTTAAAGCGGAGGTCCACCCTAAAGTGGACCTTCCGCTCATTAGAATCCTCCCCCCCTCCGGCGCCACAATTGGCACCTTTCAGGGGGGAGGGGGTTGCAGGTACCTGTACAGTACAGGTATCTGCACCCACTTCCGGGATGGCTCTCTGCGGAAAGGGGCGTAGATTACGCCCCTTTCCGAAAGTCCCCCGCTGCCTGCTGGGAAACACAAAGATCCCAGAGACAGCGGGGACCATCCTTATTGCGCAGCGCGACTCGCGCATGCGCAGTAGGGAACCGAGAAATGAAGCCAAAAGGCTCCACTTCCTGATTCCCATACCCAAGATGGCGGCGGCAGCACCCGAGAGACGATCGAGAGATCGGCTTCGGGTGCCGACATCGCGGGCGCGCTGGACAGGTAAGTGTCACTATTTTAAAAGTCAGCAGCTGCAGTATTTGTAGCTGCTGGCTTTTAAAAAAAAAAAAAAAACGCGGAGTCCCGGTGGACTCCCGCTTTAATCACAAGAGTCTCCCTTTCACATCAGAGTCCACAGAGTTCCCCCTTTTACATCTGAACTCGCAGAGTTCCCTTTCACTGTAAGCCCTTGTACACACGGTCGGAGAATCCGACGGAATGTGTCCGATCGGACCGTTTTGTTGGATAATCCGACTGTGTGTGGTCTCCATCGGACTGTTTCCGTCGGAGTATCTGACGGACCAAGTTTTCCAACTTTGCCCAGCCGTGCCATTCTGCCGACCTAAATATACTTGGCGGCGGTCGGCAAGCGGTTAAAGGAGAAAGATATACCTGACACCGCAAGCACGGAAAGACATAACTGATATAGCAGACACAGATCTGTAGATTGCTGCACAGTGGCAGATACTGTGAAAGCAAGATACCCCTGTGTGTGGGCTGTGGTTCGGGTGAGTGCAATACTTATAGAGCAGGGGTGTCCAAACTTTTTTCAAAGAGGGCCAGATTTGATGAAGTGAACATGCCTGAGGGCCGACCATCTTGCCTGACATTCTTTGAACCATTGAAAATTCGGTCTAAGTGTGTCAATCCGAGCGCTAATACACGGCCCAACAAGAATTCTCTTGCCTTTGTCGCGCTCGTTCCTGACACACAGACGAATGCTCTGCACTTTAAGGGGTACTGTTAGGTCTTAAATGGTACCCCACACATTGGAAAATGTAGGGTGCTTTTGGTGCAGTGCAATTAAAAAAAAAAAAAAAAAAAAAAAAGCTTGGGGGCTTCTTTCCCTGCATTCTTGTGAGTAGGGAAGTCCATTGAAATGAATGGCCCTACACACAGTACGCAGCCACACAGATGTGAACAAAAGGCTTGTTCACATGTCAGGTTGGAGGGGCAGTAAAACCACATGGTTAAGCTGTTTTTACCTCCCCCAACTTCTCCCCCTTTAGCTGCAGAGGGAGCAGCTGGGGGTGTACACATGCTGTGGCTGCAGCTGGAGGTATACCCAGGGTGAATGGGCCTGCACTTCAAGTACACACAGTTGTGGTATAGTGATGCTGCATTTACGGGCTTAAAATAGGTGGTGAGGAGGCAACATAATGCCTCTTTACCGCCATTCAAATGCCTCTGAAAAGAGATCTGTGCATGGATTGCTTTTCAGAGGAGCAGCATTCCTGGCTAATATCACACACAAGCCCTACAAAAGCAGTTTTGATGGTACAAGAATAGGGGGGGGGGGGGTCCAGATTAAAGTAACATACACACAGACACATGCAGACACACATACAGACAAATGCATGCCGCACACACATACAGACACATACATACAGACATACATGCACACACATACAGACATACATACAGACACATGTGCACACACACATTCATACATACATACACACACACAGACATACAGACACATACATACACATACAGATATACATACAGACACATGCGTGCACACACACACATACATACAGACACATGCATACAGACATACATACAGACACATGTGCACTTACAGATACAGACATACATGCACACACATACAGACACATATGCACACACACATACATACATACAGACATACAT
The DNA here is from genome assembly GCF_037356315.1 of Lithobates pipiens. Lineage (NCBI taxonomy): Eukaryota > Metazoa > Chordata > Amphibia > Anura > Ranidae > Lithobates > Lithobates pipiens. The sequence goes on from NW_027507696.1 coordinate 5,761,607, forward strand.
ACAGACACACACATACATGCACACACACACAGACATACATACAGACACATGTGCACACACACATACATACAGACATACATACAGACACACACAGACATACATACATACAGACACATGTGCACACACACAGACATACATACAGACACATGTGCAGACATACATACAGACACATGTGCACACACACACATACAGACACATGTGCACACACACGCACACACATCTCTGGCTTTTGCTGCATATTGTCTCTGCATTTTGGCCATCTGCCATCACTATCAAGTATCTATCAGATGACCAGCATTTCAGGCCCCTACAAACTCCTGTCAGTCTGTCCATTTTCTGCAGCTCACCCTCTCTAAGTCATGATAAGGGTAGTCAGGGATGTTTTCTTGACACGGCTACCAGTTACCTGCCAGGTTTTCGTGGTATTTCAGACTTCCTGTCTCCTACCCTTGGCTCAGTTACCAGTTAGTGCTCTAGGCAATTCCCTTTTGCTACACTCACAACTTTTCCATGTTTAGTATAGGGGAACAAGCTAGGGGTTCATGGTCATTACTGTACCGCAGGAACTGTATTGGATTTAAAGAGGAAGTAAACCCTGATGAGTTTACTTCCTCTTTTATTCCCTGCAAAGGTAAAGCATAATGGACTACTATGCATCGCATCGCATCGCATAGTAGTCCATTATGTGTCACTTACCTGACACAGAAGCCAGCGATGTCACCGCTGTCCCCTGTAGTCCGCCGCATCCATCTTCTTGGTGGGGTCTCGCAGCTCCGCCGCTGTCATTCGGCGAAACCGCGATGACGTCACTCCCGCGCATGCGCACGGGAGCCGACACGCACGGCAGCTCCGTCGTTGAGAATGCCGTGCTCAGTGCGTCTGCGCGCCGCTGTCTACGGCGCATGCGCCGTAGACAGCGGTGCCTGTTTTCGGGCAAATATCTCCTAAACCATATAGGTTTAGGAGATATTTCTTGGACCTACAGGTAAGCCTTAATCTAGGCTTACCTGTAGGTCAAAGTGGTTTGTAAGGGTTTACAACTACTTTAAAGTGGTGTTCCACCCCCCCCCAAAAAAAGAAAAAAAAATCCTGAATGTGCCTAAAAAAAAAAAAAACATTTCTGGATACTCCTCAGGATCGGAGGCAACTTTGTGGTTTGGGAACAGGGGGTCCCTTCTTTCATCATCAGGTACACGGGGGCGCTGGAGTTCCTCCTGTTTTAGCGGTTTCATACGTAATCCCCTTTTGTAGGCATCCAGGCTTTCTGGACGGATGCCCGTTGTTGGCCCTTCATTGAAGCTTTCACATCACACCTACTTTGGGTCTATTTTGCCCTCTTTTAGGCATACTGACCAGCTAGGCCAAGGCACACCTCAGGCCTTGGTAGATAGGTTATCGCATTTCCAAGTGAAGACTCTGACTACAAGTTTGACGGCTGGCCACAGGCTAGCCTGGATTTGTAGGATGAGTCTGAGGGCTATATATCCCTCTTCCTTCATCAGATCCTTCGTCGGATCATTTCCGGGTTCCCACCCACCCATTCCCCCATACTTTCATTATTATTTCATTTACATTTTGCCAAATGCACGTTCAATACAAATACCCTAGAGGCCGCATACAAAGTACTATTCTGATGGTACTAGGTACCAGCCCGCACAGCTCAGGCCTTCCCTGGAAGTGCTGACAGATGCTTTCGCAACTGTGGGCAGCGAGGAGATGTTATACACACATGGTGGTCCTGCCCAAGGCTGGTGGGGTTCTGGTCAAGGGTTTTTGGTTTGCTGCAGACACTCTTCCACCTAACAATCCGAAGGGACGCCAAGCTAGCTCTCCTACATTGTCCGATACCTGGTTTGTGAGGCCCTCAGCAGAAGCTGGCTACCTACCTTTTTATAGCTGCTAAGCGGACCATTGCCCAGGCCCGGAAGACCCAACGGGTGGATTTCCAAGGGGCAAAGACACGCATGACTGCTATGCTACTACAAGAACGCACGTCCAGCATTGTACATGATTCACATGCTAAATTTTATTTACATTTCATTCATATTCATTCAGGGTATGCCAAGTGAAGACTGCAAACCCTATTGAGCATCTATGAGGCATCCTCAAACGGAAGGTGGAGGAGCGCGAGGTCTCTAACATCCACCAGCTCAGCGGCGGATCCAGGGGGGCAACGGGGCAATTGCCCCCTCCGAGAATATGGCCAGCGGGTGCCAGCGCGGCTGGTTCCGCGGGTACAATCGCGGCCGGTTCCGCGGGTACCCGCGGCCGGTTCCGCGGGTACCCACGGCCGGTTCCGCGGGTGCCAGCGCGGCCGGTTCCGCGGGTGACTGCGCTGAGTGGACGGGTGAGGGGGGCAGCTGGGCGGCTTAGGAGGGCTGCTGGCCAATCAGGAAGCCAGCGAGCAGGGGAGCAGAGAGATGACATCATCTCTCACTGCCCTGCATCCCTCCAGTTCCGCCCTCACTGTGCAGGAAGCTGTGTGCAGCAGAGAGATTACATCATCTCTCTGCTGCCTATCTTCACTCTGGACTCAACAAAAGAACACCTTAGCAGAAAAGTGACACAGTAGGTGAAAATCCGCAATGTGTGGCAGGCTACGTGGCAAGTGACAATCCGCAATGTGTGGCAGGCTACGTGGCAAGTGACAATCAGCAATGTGTGGCAGGCTACGTGGCAAGTGACAATCAGCAATGTGTGGCAGGTGGCGTGGCAAGTAACAATCCGCATTTGGTGACAAGTGACGTGGCAAGTGGCAATCCGCGTTTTGTGACAAGTGACGTAGCAAGTGGCAATCCGCGTTTGGTGGCAGGCGACATGGCGAAAGACACCCTCAGGGCTCCCATTGATTCTGCATTATGGTGAGTTGAACCATTTAATTTTATATTACAATGTATTAATAGAAATAATGCACTTCAATCATCCTGACACCATAACAACCATGGTGCCGTAATGATTGAAGTGCCAATACCAGCCATTTCCCATATAAATTGCCCCCAAAAAACATATTTTATAGAAGTGGGAAAAATTATACCGCGCTAAGAAAAAAGCATAAATACAAATAAACTATATGTGAAACAGGCTGCAGAAATAGATGTGATATAACACCCAACAGATATGCAAAAATAGAAAACTGCGCCAACCCTATACTAATGAAAATAATAATAATAAAAAAGATGATATATAATAAAAAAATTGTGAATAAAAAAATAAAAATAAAAATAAAAAATATGAAATATATTATCAAAATGTGTAGGTGATTATCACAAATGATTATAACAATAAGAACACCTTAAGTGCAAAATAAAACACAGAAATGCATCAAGAAATAGTGTCATAAACAAAAACAAAAGTCCAATCATAAAAAGTTCATATGTGAATCTGGATAAACGTTTGTGACACCACAGTGATTCAACACGATCCAAAAGCGCATAAAAGTGCCCGTCACCGTATATTGAATGCGCTTACCAGAAATTAGGCAAGTTAGGGCGTTTATATATACTCAATGGGTCCCATCAGAAGATATCCTCCTCTTTAGTGGGTCAACTCTTCATCTCATAATAGTACCCTCCAGATAATAATGATACTCCGTGATCCCAAATGGGGAGCTCAGTAATGCCCAAAAAAGAAAGGAGCGGTTACATTCTGGGCCTTTTTAATTGTTCGGGCTCTCCTCCCCCCTCTGGTTCCAGCCCATATATAACGATGGTCGCCAAAAATTATAAATAGCCAAAAGGAACCACATTCGTCAAGAGGTCTTATTGATGGTTGCTGTGCAGAGCTTAGGAGGGGAGGGGAAGAGGACTCCAATTGCAGCCTGTGAAGCTCTGGTGAACTCCATGCCCAAGAGGGTTAAGGCAGTGCTGGAAAATAAGGGTGGCCAAAATATTGACACTTTGGACCCAATTTGGACATTTTCACTTAGGGGTGTACTCACTTTTGTTGCCAGCGGTTTAGACATTAATGGCTGTGTGTTGAGTTATTTTGAGGATACAGCAGATTTACACTGTTAAACAAGCTGTACACTCACTACTTTACATTGTAGGAAAGTGTCATTTCTTCAGTGTTGTCACATGAAAAGTTCCCTGCAAAGGTAAAGCATAATGGACTACTATGCATCGCATCGCATAGTAGCCCATTATGTGTCACTTACCTGACACAGGAGCCAGCGAAGTCACCGCTGTCCCCTGTAGTCCGGAGCCTCCATCTTCTCGGAGGGTCTCGCTGCTCCGCCGCTGTCATTCGGCGAAGCCGCGATGACGTCACTCCCGCGCATGCGCACGGGAGCCGCCACTCGCGGCATATCGCCGTTGACCGTGGCGCGCTCAGTGCGCCTGTGCGCCGCTGTCTACAGCGCATGCCCAGTAGACAGCGGTGCCTGTCTTTCGGCACATATCTCCTAAACTGTGTAGGTTTAGGAGATATTTTTTGGACCTACAGGTAAGCCTTCATCTAGGCTTACCTGTAGGTCAAAGTTGGTTGTAAGGGTTTACAACCACTTTAAAAAAAAAACAAAAAAAAAAAAACTATAATATCAATTTAAGGTAATAGTTATTGTGATTTGCAAGAACGGCAATGGCGGTATGGCTCACTTTTATAGAAAATTACTAACAGCCGTGTGATTGCAGATCTGTCACCTGTAAGCTCTAACAAATTGGATTGGTAGTAGCACTATACACTTTGCTATAGCTGGTAGACTCTTGGACACCCCTCCTGTAGATACAGTCCTCTGCCCTTATTTATAGTTTCTCTGGACTCTACTATGGACTGTTTTAACCTTAAACTTTGTACCATCACCCCTCATGGAAGGCTGATCTGTACTTCAAGTTATTGATTAAGTAAACTATTGAAAAGACGCATTCTAGTGTGGACTGCACCTTCTTCTAACCTACAGCACATAGGAATGTCTCCTGGAAGTGGTACTTTGCATTGGGATCAGAGTGGAGTCCATTTCCGGGCTAAGCCTACAACAGATGTGAGAGTATCTCAAGGAGAGCTGGTTAGGCCAGGCTTGGTTGCCCTATAGGCAGGGGCGTAACTATAGGGGGTGCAGCAGTCGCGACCGCAACTGGGCCCTGTGCTGCAGGGGGCCCATGCAGCCCCCTCTACATATGGTCGGCAGCAGCATAGGCAGCTAGGGGTACCAGTGCACCATGCACACGGGTGGCTGGAGGTGGAGGGTGACTAGCAGAGCTCCATGCTCTACTATCGCACTGGCTGCTCTTTAGTTGTGCATTCCCCGCATGACCTGTGTCCTCGGCCGGCTCCTCAGAGTACCCCTCTCCTGCTCCATGCATTGCCACTCAGTCTGATGTCTGTTCTCCCCAGCCAGAGTCCCGCCCCCTGAGGCCATACTTCTCCCGGGTAAACAAACTTTAAGCACACAGATGCAGTACAGCCCTATGGGGGCCCCCCGGAGGACACTGCAGGCTTGTCTGCCAGCCCCCCTCCTCCCCCATCATACACAGATGATGAAAGGTCTTTCTGGGAGATATGATGATCGCCCATCCAGCACACTGGATGGAGCCCAGGCCAACATGGATGAGTGCGCGGCCTGCAGCTTGGTCATGGTGAGTGAGAGGACCCCATCCCCCACACACCATTACATACCCCCTCCACCTCCCCCTGGGGACAGGGACCCCTTCTCACGTGGGGACAGGGACCCCTTCTCACGTGGGGACAGGGACCCCCATCTCCCCTGGGGACAGGGACCCCTTCTCACCTGGGGGCAGTAACTTCATCTACCCTGGAGAAAAGGACCTCATCTCTTCTGGGGACGGGGACCCCATCCTGCCTAGGGACAGTCCCCCAATGGGGGACCTAAAAATAAAAAAATAAAATTAAAAAAAACTACCGATGCCAGTGGTGGAACTACAGGGCTCACAAAGGTCATACTTGTGACCGCGCCCTCTAGTTTCCACCGTTAGACTCAGAGGGAAGGGCCCTGGCTGGGGTTCAGGGGGGCCCTTCATGTTTCTTGCATCGGGGCCCTGAAGGTTATAGTTACGCCACTGCCTATAGGTGTCCCCCTCAGTGACCAGTGTTGGGATCCTGAGGATCAGGGCTTTTTTCCTCAAACAATAGGTGCTGGAACTCAACCACGGCCCCCCAAAACCCCACCACCCACACACACCCTCCAAATCACATCAAATAGTGGGTGTGGCCAGTCAAATTTCACAAACAGTAGGAGGGTCTTAAAGGGGCATTAAATACAAGGATTGCATTACATACAGAGTGCAGAGCTGTCACTTGTAAACACAGAAACCGGACTTCTGTGTTTACAAGTGATTGTGGTGAGCAGCCCCCCCCCCCCCCCCCAAGGGTCTGAGCCAGAGGTGGTGGAACTGAGTTCCACCAAGTTCCCCCTGAAAAAAGCCCTGCTAAGGATCAAGTACTCAAGGCAATCCAATGTGGGCCCAGGCAGGAATAGGATAAAGACTGCACAACAATGCTAATTATAATTTTAAATAATTAACTCAATGGAGTTTTGTTAATATTATTTGTACCCTATCTCTCTGATAGCACCTGAACTGCGTACGATATATACATAATGGTCATAATGACAGTGCTTTAACAAACCACTAGAGGGAGATAATGTAATACAAATAAAAACTCTACAGCAAACTTGTTGAAAAGTTTGGTGTTGTATTGTTACGTGTAACTGCTTGTGTTCTAAAGTTGAGTTGAACAAATGTAAGTTCATAAATCCCAGAAGACTCTTCCATTAGGAGAGAACGTGTACATTTTAGAATTTTTTTATTTATTTACTATTTCACTATCAATGGACGAGCCATCTTTCTTGACCATTGTCTTCTCAGACCTTCCTTTGGGCTTGACATATTCAAGCATGATACCTGTGCTTCGAGTCTGCCCCTTTCAGCTTTAGGCAGCATTGTTGTGGTAATACAGTGCTTTTATAACCTTTTTTTTTTGTCAAGGCATTCTTTGGAACGGTGCATATTCTGGGGCACACAAGTGTGAGTGCTCATTCACACTAGGAGGTGTGTCCGAGCACGCTCACTTTCTTACGCATTCCAATTTCCCGTATGTTGTGGTTTTTTTTTGTTTTTTTTAATGGACTGATCCATGTGCGTAAAACATGAAAAATAGGTACCAGCATGATTTTTAAAGTCACGCTGCACCAAAATGCATGTTACTGCGGTACTATGCGTTTTAGTGGATGCAAATGCATGCACATTTGCAATATGTGTGGGAGTGCCATTAGGAATTATTGTCGCCCGTGTGCATCTCTAAAAGGCAGCACAATATTGTTTGGTGCGGAAAACTTATGATTTTGCCCACCTCAACGCACTGCACCTGGTGTGAGCAAGCCCAAAAATATAGTTTGTGAGGCAGGCAGAGTTCAGTGGTCTGTAGGCTGTACATCCTCTCCCCCCCAAATCTCCCCTGCTAGCACAAACCCTTCCCCCAAAAAACTGTCTGATATTTAATCTGTTATTTTCTTCTCTATTTGTGGGGTGCCTGTGGATTGCGTAGCATTTTTTTATTTTTTTTTGGTGATTAAAAGGTGCTTGAAAGGGTTGTAGAATGCACAGTGCCAGTTTGTGAACAGTTTGTATGGGGTTGGGCATAGTAGAGCTGATTCAGGTTTTTGGATCGAGGTCCACTGCCCTACTGACACCGTCCACTGCTCTACTGACACCGTCCTCTGCCCTACTGACGTCGTCCACTGCTCTACTGACACCGTCCTCTGCCCTACTGACGTCGTCCACTGCTCTACTGACACCGTCCTCTGCCCTACTGACACCGTCCACTGCTCTACTGACACCGTCCTCTGCCCTACTGACGTCGTCCACTGCTCTACTGACGCCGTCCACTGCTCTACTGACGCCGTCCACTGCTCTACTGATGCCGTCCTCTGCTCTACTGACGCCGTCCTCTGCTCTACTGACACCGTCAACTGCCCTACTGATACTGTCCACTGCTCTACTGTCACTGCCCTCTGCCCTACTGACACTGTCCACCGCTCTACTGACACCATCCACTGCCCTACTGACACTGTCCACTGCCCTACTGACGTCATCCTCTGCCCTACTGACGCCGTCCATTGCCCTACTGACACCGTCCATTGCCCTGCTGACGCCGTCCATTGCCCTACTGACACCGTCCATTGCCCTGCTGACGCCATCCATTGCCCTACTGACACCGTCAACTGCCCTACTGATACCGTCCTCTGCCCTACTGACGCCATCCACTGATCTTCTGACACCATCCACTGCTCTACTGATGCCATCCTCTGCCCTACTGACGCCATCCACTGATCTTCTGACACCATCCTCTGCCCTACTGATGCCATCCACTGATCTTCTGACACCATCCACTGCTCTACTGGCTGACAGTGTCCACTTTTAACCTCCCTGGCGGTATGATTCAGTCTGGTTTTAGGTGCTGAAAGCGGTACAATTATTTTGCATGGAAATTTGGCATCTTATATTGTAGTCCTGTAATTCTTAGGAATAACTCTCTTAAATATGTTAAAACCAGAGTCTAGCAGACATCCCGGGTATGATAAAGTTTATAATATAATAAAGAATAATAAAAATTATTCAATAATGTAATCAAATCCTAAAACACTGAAAAAGGGACAGTTTTTGGTTGCTATGGAAAATCTCCAAATTCCAGCCATAAAAAACAGTATTTATAATATAAAAGTGCATGCAGGGCATTGCACAAACCATTAGGGACAAAGGGGGTGTGTAATTTTGTAATACAGCACTGTAATCTGTAAGATTACAGTACTGTGTGTGTTTTGTGTACTTTTACTTTTTTGAATTTGCCGCTGTTCTCCGCTCCCGTGCGCCGTAACGCCGCAGGGAACGGAGCTCGGCGGCATTCGGCACTATGAATCGAGCGGAGGACGGCTCGATCACACAGCGCGGAGGACATCGCTGGATCCAGGGGACAAGGTAAGTAAGTCTCACTGTGTCCTCCCCTGCATCCAGGGAAGCGATCCCGAGTCTGGCTCGGGGGTTACCGCTCCTGTCAGTAAATTCCTAACCCGAGCCAGACTCGGGATTACCGCTAGGGGGGTTAAGGTAGGCTAGTTGCATATTTTAACTGACATTTCTTTTATTAATTGAATCATAATTTATGGGTACAGAAATGCTTTTGTTTCATTTAACTATGCCCCCTTAAGTCCCCCCCCCCCCTACTGTTAATGCAATTTGGCCACAGCCACTGTTCACATAGCACACATACAAAGCAATTGCCGTGCGCCATGAAAGTGTTTGGGTTTGGCTTAAAGAAAAGGTGGCAACCCTATCTGGGCCTCAGCAAAATGGCAGCCTCCAGCAAGAAGAAACGGATACCACGCGGGAAGCAATTCTCAGCACACACTCATTTTGGTGGCATAATTATTAACCACTGCTCGCCCGGCCTATAGCAGAATGACGGCCAGGCGGTGGTTATGTTATCCTGACTGTGCATCATAAGACGTCCAGCAGGATAACATGCCGGCGCATGCCCAAGGAGTAATCCGAGGTGATGTGTATCAGTCTGACACACTGCATCTCCGATCGTGGTATGGAGCCTCTGACAGAGGCTCCCTACCACGTGATCAGCTATGACCAATCACAACTGATCATCGTGTGAACCATTAAATGCTGGTAAATTGCATTCCTTGGTTCACGCTGACAGGGAGAGACGATCGGTGGCTCTCTGTGTCAGAGGGGGGGGGGGGGTTGTGCTGATAATTGCCAGCAGTAACACCTGTCAGGGCTACCAATCAGTGCCGCCTGTCAGTGCCCATCAGAGCCGACTATCAGTGCCCATCAGTGCTGCATATCAGTGCCAACTCATCAGTGCCCATCAGTGCCAACTCATCAGTGCCCATCAGTGCTGCATATCAGTGCCAACTCATCAGTGCCTATCAGTGAAGGATAAAACAAAATTTTATAACCGAAACGAAAAAAACTTTTTAGTTTGTTTAGCAAAAAAATAAAAACCCCAGAGGTGATTAAACACCACCAAAAGAAAGCTCTATATGTGGGGAAAAAAAAGGATCAAAATTTAGTTTGGGATAGCGCTGTATATGATATAGAACACATTCTGGTCACCGGGTGAGGAAATGTTTTCTCCTACCTGCAGCAGACTGATGTCATTCTCTTGGCTTAGGCAAAGTCGCTGGATTGGAACTGAAGAGCTGATTTTTCATGGAAAAAGGTGGAGCCGTTTTCATGACATAGCTGGATTCTATTCACGCCGATTTGTTAAGTTACTGAAATGTTCACTTTAAAGTGGAAGTAATCCCTCCTATCGCTTTCAGCCAAGGAAGCTGCCATCTTGACCTTTGTTTAATCTTCAACTGTCATGACGGTGCACATGTGATCAGTTATGACGCCAGCCATTGGATGGTTTGACAGTTTGGTTGAGAGCACAGCCAATGTGACAGTTAGCATTTCCAGCATGCCGGAAATGTAACTGTTATTTTAAACTATTAAATCGATGGGTTTACTTCCGCTTTAACCACTCGCAGACCGGACCATTTTGCTGGTCAAAGACCACTTTGCGATTCGGCACTGCGTCGCTTTAACTGACAATTGCGCGGTCGTGCAACGTGGCTCCCAAACAAAATTGACGTCCTTTTTTTCCCACAAATAGAGCTTTCTTTTGGTGGTATTTGATCACCCCTGCGGTTTTTATTTTTTGCGCTATAACCAAAAATAGAGCGACAATTTTGAAAAAAAACCATTATTTTTTACTTTTTGTTATAATAAATATCCCCCAAAAATATATAAAAAAAAACATTTTTTTCCCTCAGTTTAGGCCGATACGTATTCTTCTACATATTTGTGGTAAAAAAAAAAATCGCAATAAGCGATTATTGATTGGTTTGCGCAAAAGTTATAGCGTTTACAAAATAGGGATAGTTTTATAGCATTTTTATTAATCCTTTTTTATTATTTTTTTTACTAGTAATGGCGGCGATCAGCGATTTTTATTGTGACTGCGACATTGTGGGGGACCCATCGGACATTTTTAACACATTTTTGGGACCATTGTCATTTATACAGTAATCACTGCTATATAAATGCAGTGATTCCTGTGTAAATGACACTGGCAGTGAAAGGGTTAACCAGTGGGTGGCAGTGTAGGGGTTAAGTGTTCCTAGGGGTGTGTTACTAACTGTGGGGGGGTTGGGCTTTCATTTAGTGAACACTGATCTCTGCTCCAATCACATGGAGCAGAGATCAGTGTCACTAGTTGCTAGGCAGAATGGAGAAATGTTGTTTACACAGCATTTCCTCCATTCGGCCGCTCCGTGAGACGATCGCGGGTATGCCCCGACCAGCCCGGGAGCCCCGACCAGCGCGGGAGCCTTTAACACACTTGTCAGGCAGGGGTAGGGGGCTTCTTTAATTCAGTGTAGGCAACCGATTAAAAATATACAAAGAGAATCCATGGGTCGTTTTTATCGCCCAAGTTTACAGAACAAGGAGCAAGCACCCCCGGGTGCTCTTATTCATGGATGAGTTTCAGAGCACCTAGTGTGTTCTTTTAAGCTCAACCACAGCTTAAAGTGTTAGGCTGGGTTCACACTTATGCAAATTGGATGTGGGTTTCCCTGCATCCAATTCGCATGGCAGGATAGTATGCCCGGCTGGCAATGGAGTCAGTTCACACATCTCTGGGGAGGCCGCAGTCCGCATTTGGAAAGGATCCTTTGCATCTTTGCTTCCAATTCTGGCGTGAATTCAGGCAATAATTCAGGCGTGAGTCACACCTGAATTGGTCAGCAAGGATGCACCCAACCCCCTGCTGTCTACCATGGCTGCAGCATGTGTGAACCAACCCTTACTAAACCCAGGACCCTGCATTCACTATATCTGGTCTCCCACCGTACACAGAACATGGAAATGCTATTTTTAATAAATATAAACTGCTAAATATCTTTTTTCATCAGCAGTATATAGCCTTGTGACTTCTGTCAGTGTCCAACCTGCTTTAAGCTTGTAGGAGGAGTTTTCTGACTGACCTATGAGACTGCAAAGTCCCCTGATCCTCTGTCTGGACAGTGCTGATTGGCCCTGTGCTGATCACATGCATCCTCCCAAGAAAAAAAAAAAACCTCTCCAGTAATACACACCAAACTGAGCATGTGCAGCCTGACTCCATAGACTCTGTGTTATCAGGAAATTAATAGGGGCAGTGGAAGGAAGGGAGGATCAGAGAAGCCAGGATCAAACAGCCTTTTTACATGATGTGGAGGATTAAGCCCTTAGGTTCCACAGTGAGTATAACAGGCATGCTTTACTGCAAATACAGACTGATTTTACTTTTGTGGGTTTATTAACACTTTAGGCACTGGATGACCTACTGCCACCCCCTGCGCCTTCCTGTTGGTCTACAAATGCGATGGGTGGCCTCAGAAGGGGCGGGCTACTAAGGCCATAGCATGGCTGGTCCAATCACTTGCAATACAGCGCCTATGTTTTTGTGATAATTGAAAGGTGGAAGCACCTGCGGTAGACTCCATGAACCCAGAGTCACTTTACAAGGTAACATTTAACTATAGAGCAGAACACCAGCCAAACAGTAACAACAACGAATATTAACTGCTTTAGCTGCCCAAAAATGTTAATTCTGTTCAGCAAGTCCTGACATCAGGGCCGGTGCTACCACTAGGCAAACTAGGCAGCCGCCTAGGGCACACTGCTGCCTAGGGGCGCCCGGCCGCTGGTTTCCCTCCGCGTTTGCATGCTCTGCAGGCTGCAGCATGTAACTAACTCAGTCCGACCGGTAGTGTAATTAGAGGTGCAGCACAGCACTGGAGCCAGCGCTAGAGGAAGCAGAGCTGATGCTTCCTGCATAGCGGCACCTTCTGTCACATGGGCAGGGCAAAGGGGGCAGAGTTAGGGGTGGAGCCAATGGGGGCAACAAAATGAGGTTTCGCCTAGAGTGTCAAAAATCCTTGCACCAGCCCTGCCTGACATTTACACAAACATACCATACTGGGATGACACCACTATTCATTATTGCAGCTTCCTATGTTACCTACTTGCTTGGAGGCTAAATAAAAAATGAATTATAATATATAAAGAGATTTTGTAGCAGTATTACTACGTAACAATTGTATGGTGCTTAATTATATAACTCCTTGTGTTCTTTCAGATCGTACTCACTGTGATTTATAGTATGCTTCCAAGGAAATAATGTTCATTATCTCACTATGGGGTTGATTTACTAAAACTGGAGTGTGCAAAATCTGGTGCAACTGTGCGCTGTAGTCAATCAGCTTCTAACTTCAGCTTGTTCAATTAACCACTTGCTTACTGGGCACTTAAACCCCCCTCAGTCCCAGACCAATTTTACAGCTTTCAGCGCTGATGCACTTTGAATGACAATTGCGCGGGCATACAACACTGTACCCAAATGAAATTTTTATCATTTTTTTCCCACAAATAGAGCTTTCTTTTGGTGGTATTTAGTTACAGCTGGGAGTTTTATTTTTTGCTAAACAAACAAAAAAAATGCAAAAAAAAAAAAATCATGTTTAATAGTTTGTTATAAAATTTTGCAAACGGGCCATTTTTCTCCTTCATTGAAGTGCGCTGATGAGGCAGGACTGATGGGCTGCATTGGTGGGCACTGATAGGCTGCACTGGTGGGCACTGATAGGCATAGTTAAGGCGGCACTAATAGGCACAGATAAGGCAGCACTGATGGGCACAGATAAGGTGGCATGGATGGGTACTGATAGGTACCACTGGTAGATGGGACTGATGGGCACTGATAGGTGGCACTGCTGGGCACTTGTAGATGACACTGATGGGCACGGATATGTTTCACTGGGGTGCACCTATGTTGAGGCAGATTGTGGGCACTGCTGGGTGGCACTGTGGGCACTGCTGGGTGGCCCTTTATTTTTTTTTTTGTGGCACTGGCAGGGGGCAGGTGGTCACTAACAGGGCTGGCCATGATCGGGACTGATGTCCCGATCACGGCCGCCGGCGATCGGCTTTTTTTTTTCTCCTGGCGCTGTCAGCGCGAGGAGGAATAATAGCCGATTACCGGCTCCGTTATATCACATGATCAGCTGTCATTGGCTGACAGCTGATCACGTGATAAGGGGTCGGGATCGACCCCTTGCACGGATCGGTGATCAGGCGAGTCTCGTAGACTCGCCGATCACAGAGCGCGCCCCTCAGGGGGCACGCAGGGCGCTCGTGCACGGGACGACGTCTATTGACGTCGTCCCGGAAAAGGAGATCCGCGCTGTAGCCGTCATTTGGCTCTAGCGCGGATCTCAAGTGTTTAAACTGACAAAATAAAAACTGGAAGCTGATGGGTTTCTATTTCTATGCAGAGCTGCACCATATTTTGCACTCTTCCGCTTTAGTAAATAACCCCCTATGTGACTGTAATATACTTTGCGATTGCAGATTTCTGGTTATGTAACATATGTATGGATCTTGGCTATATTGTACAATTCTGAAAGTTTTTCTTAAAAGAATTTAAAAAAAAAATACATTAAAGGCATATTTATAAAGCAGTAAATGTGACATTCACGAAAAGATTCACTATACATGAATTTTCCTGGTGCAATTACAATTATTGAATCAATTGCAGTGAATTTCACATTCACTGCTTTATAAACATTTTTTTTTTAGTAGATAACCTTTTTTGAGTATTTTCAGGTTCTTTTAAAGTGGTTGTAAACCCTTACAAACCACTTTGACCTACAGGTAAGCCTAGATTAAGGCTTACCTATAGGTCCAAGAAATATCTCCTAAACCTATACGGTTTAGGAGATATTTACCCGAAGACAGCCACCGCTGTCTACGGTGCATGCGCCGTAGACAGCGTCGCGCAGGCGCACTGGGCAGGCCGCAGATCGCGCCGATATTCCGCGAGTGTCGGCTCCGGCGAATCACAGCGCCAGAGCAGCGAGACCCGGAAGTCGCTCCGGGATACATGGCAGCGGCAAAGATGAAGACGGAGGACCGCTTCGGGGGCTTCGTTCTCAGGTAAGTTATTCATAATGAGCTAGTATGCTATGCATACTAGCTCATTATGCCTTTGCCTTACAGGGTGTGTTTTTATTTTTTTTATTTTTTTTTTAGCCTTTACTTCCTCTTTAAGTCTGAGATGTACAATGTGTTATTGAGTATGATGCAGCCATCACTGCCCTGGTTGTTTGTTGCATCACTTGATACACATCCCCTTCTACATCAATCCTGTGGCTCACTTCCCCAAAACAGGATGTTTCAGATTCCGACAGAATACATCAAAGCATCGAAGCACCAAAGTTCTGTGACGTTTTTAATTGCACAATGACCCACTACATGCTGCGGATCTCGAGCGGACCGTAAAGTCAAATTAGCAGGTGCTGTATCCTGTAAGGAAGAACAATACGTCCACAAATTGACACGATCAAAGATTTTGTCTTTCTAGCAGCAATTGATAGGGCCAGTAATATCAACTCGGCTAAAAACAGAACTCAGCTTGACAGCAACCAAAACAGGAAATGACACACAACGCCCGATACAAAACATCCAACAGGAAGTGGTCAGCAAGTGCAGAGCAAGAATGAAATTGAAATCTTTTTAAACTGTCTCGAAGATAAAGAAGTAAGGTCAATCTTATGAGTTCCTTAAACAACAGGATATCATTTTGGTAAGACAAGGTGTTGGGCAAGCCACTTTCTTCCAAAGATTTCGTTTCCCATGAGAATGGTGTGTGCTATTCCCATTATCACTCAATCATTACTCTATTTGCCCCATTCAGTAGAACCGCTATTCACCCCAGATGATGACCTGTAGGTCGAAACGCGTCGGATGGACTCCGCCACTGCCTATTTTTCCCTCTGACATGCTTATTGATCACAATGGAAATGGGAGTTTGATATTTTATTTTTATTAAAACCATTTTTTGAAAAACGTTATTACGCCATGTCGGCTCTACCTTTTTACTTTCATGCCTGAACTGTTGCCGGAGCTGTCTATATATATACAAAAACGGTGATTACACGCAGCCTGTCATACCGAATGAACCATTTGTGTTTGGACTCCCCCTATGGTGGAATGCTGAATCTAAAGTTGCAGTAGCTGGGATTACAAGCTATCACTGACCCCTTAGGCATATGTCTATTCGGGTCATGTCCATCTGGTAAGCCTGTGCTTCTTAACCACTTTCAGACCGGACCAATTTGCTGGTCAAAGACCAGACCACTTTTTGCGATTCGGCACTGCGTCGCTTTAACTGACAATTGCGCGGTCGCGCGACGTGGCTCCCAAACAAAATTGACGTGCTTTTTTTCCCACAAATAGAGCTTTCTTTTGGTGGTATTTGATCACCCCTGCGGTTTTTATTTTTTGCGCTATAAACAAAAATAGAGCGACAATTTTGAAAAAAACGCATTACTTTTTACTTTTTGTTATAATAAATATCCACCAAAAATATATAAAAAAACATTTTTTTCCCTCAGTTTAGGCCGATACGTATTCTTCTATATATTTTTGGTAAAAAAAATCGCAATAAGCGATTATTGATTGGTTTGCGCAAAAGTTATAGCGTTTACAAAATAGGGATAGTTTTAAAGCATTTTTATTAATAATTTTTTATTCTTTTTTTTTTTTACTAGTAATGGCGGCGATTAGCGATTTTTATTGTGACTGCGACATTGTGGGGGACCCATCGGACATTTTTGACACATTTTTGGGACCATTGTCATTTATACAGTAATCACTGCTATATAAATGCAGTGATTCCTGTGTAAATGACACTGGAAGTGAAAGGGTTAACCAGTGGGTGGCAGTGTAGGGGTTAAGTGTTCCTAGGGGAGTGTTACTAACTGTGGGGGGGTTGGGCTTTCATTTAGTGTACACTGATCTCTGCTCCAATCACATGGAGCAGAGATCAGCGTCACTAGTTGCTAGGCAGAATAGACAAATGTTGTTTACACAGCATTTGCTCTATTCGGCCGCTCCGTGAGACGATCGCGGGGATGCCCGCGGCGATCGAGTCCGCGGGTCCCGCGACCGGACTCACGGGGGTCCCGACCAGCGCGGGAGCGCGCCGCGCTCTCGATGGCAGGGCGGCATCAAATATTGGACGTACCTGTACGCCAATATGCCTGCCCGTGCCATTCTGTCGACGTACATCGTCGTGCGCTGGTCAGGAAGTGGTTAAGGTGGTGGGAGCTACACTGCGGTGAAATTACCTCTGGTCACAGTAAAGTGGGACGCTCGTGGACACCAAAGTTTATTGGGACTTGCACTTTATAAGTTTTTTTTTGCTTCATTAATTTATGAAGCGTTTTTATTATTTATATGCTTATGTTGATGTTTACTGCACATTTTTTTTGTCACCCCCTTTTCCGGGGTCATGTCACAGTAAAGTGGGACTTTTTTCTGTTATTATGATATATATTTACACGTTTAGTCCCATCGATATATAGATTTCAATGTTTATATACTCACCATTTTGCTTTTCATACATGTTGTGATATCCCCACATTTGGGGTCACGTTGTTATTTATCCGTTATAGGTATACATACGTACACAGTAGTGTTTTTTCTTTTTTTCACGCTTTGCTAATTTCAAGAGCTACATTTATATATGCTTGGCGCTTACACTTTACATTCTTGAAGTAGAACCTCTATGGAATATGAAAAAAAAAAAAAAAAAAAACACGACATTACACACCAAAATGAGTAAACTACAAATTTATTGAGCAATGGGGTCAAGATCAACAGCATAAATACCCCAACTTTCCTCATATAATCCTAACAAGGGAAGGATATAGTCCCAAAGCGGAGCGGATGGGCTCAGCTCCGCATTGGGACTGTATCCTTCCCTTTTTGTAAGGGTGGTCCATAGTTCCAGTCTGGGATGAGTTAATAGGGGGACTCAGGCGGTTGTTAGGATTATATGAGGAAAGTTAGGGTATTTATGCTGGTGATCTTGAGCCCATTGCTCAAATAAATTTGTAGTTTACTCATTTTGGTGTGTAGCGTCTTTTTGTTTTTTTATTTTTCATATTTTTCATATTCCATAGCAGTTATCTTTAGACAACACCCTCCTCTATTATAGGGTGAGTACTACCTATAATACCGTATAAACATCACCTGAGAGACCCCTGCAATGCAGTGAACAGTGGAAAGATAGAGAGCACCGGATCGTCCGATTGGCGTCCCGCATGTAAAATCTATGGGGTTTTACATGCGGATCCCACAGAATTTACATGCGGGACGCTCTCGGTCTTTCCACTGTTCACTGCATTGCAGTGGTCTCTCAGGGGATGTTTATACGGGATCTCTTTTGCCTTGGGCAATAATAAGAGACTAAGCAACCCGAACTACTAAACGACACGTTACTGCTCTACTATTTTCCCCTTTCCCCCTTGGGAAGCCTTGGGTACTGGCAAGACACATATTTCATGCAGTATTGTTCATCGCTTTTAATTCAAACTGTGAGATACATTCAACTGTTACTATACTTGGTCATAATTATATCCTATGTCGCACTTACACCCCTGAAGAAGGAGACTATTTTCGGCTCCGAAACGCGTAGGGTGATCACCTCTATAGTTGATTTTGTATAGTAATGCGTTTCGTTACTGTTACAAACTCTTATGATATGTATCAACTGTATATTTTTAATCTGATTTTATACTATATTATTCAATAAAGAAAAGTTAATTGTTTTTGATCTGTAATTTTTGATTGTACGTGTCAGTAAAGTCCACCATTAGGGGTCCTCTTGATGTAGTTTTATTATTGGATGTGGCACAACTACCTTACACAGTTTTGCCGAATTACATTGTTCTTTATTGCAACCAAACACTTGTAGTCTCACCTAGAAGCCAGTATCAGGGTGACAATGCAGGAGCACAATTGGAAGACAGAAACAGGTTGTTATTCTATTACAAAGTAGTCCTTACATCCCCTCCTAAACTTCACGTGCGTGTTATACGCCGGTGCGTGTTATATGCTGATAAATCCGATAATGTATAGAAGGTAGGGCCCGAAATGAGTCAAGCCCAGGGGGCCCCCACCGCCCTAAGTCCTGCCCTGGTGACGATGCAAATTTGTTTTGGTGCATTTATGGCTGTTGAGCAAAGGCAGATTTTTTGGAAACTGCTTCAGAGTGCCAAATACTTTTGTTCCATTATTGCTTTAAAGTGGTTGTATAGTCCTTTTTGGGACTTTTACCTACAGGAAAGCCTATAAAGGCGGCTTACCTGTAGGTAAAAAAAAAAAAAATAATCTCCTAAACCTGTACGGTTTAGGAGATATTCCCCTGGCAATGCGCCGCCGACTGCAGCGGCGCATGCGCGCTGGGGATTCTCGGCTGAAAGCCCGGCAGACACCGGAAAGAAATCTCCCACGTGCATGCGTGGGAGTGACGATATCGCGGCTCCGGCCACTCACAGCGCCGGACCCGCGATACCCGGGAAGAAACGCAGAGGGAACATGTCAGCTCCTTCGGCGTGGATCGGACCAGATGTCGGGGGGCCTCGTTCTAAGGTAAGTATTTCATAATGAGCTAGTATGCGGTGCACACTAGCTCATTATGCCTTTTCCTATGCAGGTGGGGAAAAAAAACAAACAAAAAAAAAAAACAACAAAAAAGAAAAACTTTTCTATAATGCAAAAAGTTCTGTATACATTTCTCCAAAATGTTGTTTTAGATTGTTTTTATTATAACAAACATCCGTTTACAAAGCATATTAAAAACAAAATACAGTGTATTTGCAAACTACAACTTTGCAGGTAAATACATTTGTTTTTTTTTTTTCTGCACTACAATCTAGAATTTAATTCTTTGTCTTTTATACAATATGACCCCTGGTCCTCCTGATACTTATCAACATATCACATCAGACGTGTAGAAGAGATTGGACATAGTACAACTGCTGCCAACATTTGCATTTTGTACACAATGTAATAAACTGATCCGGTGTAAAAAAGACACAACTGAAGGTCTTGTCACAGTAATAAAGTATTTGCTGAAATTAGCATCTGATGGTTAAAAAGTCTTTGGGTTGGAAGTAATGGTTTTGGACATCCCCCCCTCTTCAATACAGGGAGGTGTTGAGCACATCCAACCTGATACGCGATATAAAAATCAGGACATTCACAAAGATTTTTTAAACAAAATCTACCATAGATCTATGTACAGAAATTCTCATGCCACAGGCTTGTACCAAAGACCACTTTTGTCTTGTGTTTGTCTTGCCGAGGCGCCGGCCCTAAATCGGAGGGACAAGAGCTTCGAGAAAATGACGACACCCATCATAAAACAAAATTAAATGATACACATTTCAAAAAGGTGACAAACACAACCTGTTTTAGTCCTTTTTTTTTTTTTTCCTAAATTGTGCTATTTTTTGCTCTTTACAATTTACAGTATAATAAAAAAAACTGAAAATTTATTTTGGGCACCAAACCAACTTGTCTGATGCAAACTTTTTCTTCTTTTTTTTTTTTTTTTTTACTTGGCAGCATGTCCAAAACGCAATCAGAAATAGTTTTTGTTTTGTGACAACTATTTTTCTGTATTTATAAAATGAGAAAAATATTTGAAAAGACATTCTAGTTTACTTGACAACCTGCCATAATACTGGAAAAGTTGATAAAAATCCATAGGTAACACAAAAGTCAAAGAAAACATGGTTACATTTTTTTTTTTTTTTTTTACAGTTTATAAACATGTACACTCTTTTCTTTTATATATTTATGTATATATGTCCAAGATATTGCTTTGCCATGTTGTTTTTGACTCATGGGAAAAAAAATACAGAATAAATAGCAATTTTTTTTTATATCAGGAATCTCTGTTAAATTTCTGCCCAGTAAAAAAAATAATAATAAAAAAAAATCAAATTTCTAAAAGGCAATAATATATTACAATACAAAAAAAATGGAAGAAAAAGGTTAATTTTCTTTACAAATTAAAAAAGAAAAATATATAAATAAAAATAGGGCAGTGTCACAAATTAAAAGAACATAAATAAATAAAAAAAGCTGCAACTGTTCAATTCTCTTATATATAAAACTGTATAAAAAGGTCCTTCAGCCTATCCCAGTGTCTTAAATTTGCCCAAGTAAAAAAAAAAAAAAAAAAATAAAAAAAAAAAAAAAAAAATCTGTCTTTAAGGTTTTAGTCTTTGCAGTTTATTTAAAAGCTTCTGGAATGTGATTATGCTGGGACTGTATATTTGTAGGCGGACTGGATATACCTTCTGACCAATCAGACATATTGGAATGGGGGGAGGAACTTGACCACTGGTCAGGTGATTCAGGAGACGGTGTCAGAAATGGGTGATCCGGCACCTGTAACTGGTGGTTTGGAGAGTTGTCCATCGGGGAGGAGTAACTGTGCTGAGAAGGTGGCGTTAAGAACTGAGTGGTTGTCATAGACTGCGTGAGAGGTGCTGGCAGTGAGCCAGTCAGTATTTGTGTGTCCTGGGGGATTATAGAATGTAGGCTATTGCCCGTCATCTGCTGCATTTCTGACTGGGCCATTTCACTTCCACAAAAAGGAGCACCAATATGGCTGCCGGATGCAGAGTTTGGATTGTGTTGCTGTTGTTGCATACTTTGTTGCTGCAGCTGCAAATTCTGTTGCTGAATTTGTTGCATCTGTTGAGCTTGGAGAAGGTGAGGTTGGTTTGTCATTCGCGTGTTTGGCATGGCCTGGTAGGTCAACATTTGTGTCAGAGCAGCTGGCAAACCGTTGTGCAAAGATGTCATCAGGCCATGCTGAAGAGCCGATGCTTGTTGGTGGCCACCTTGCTGGAGGTTGCCCCTCATGGGATTATATTGATTTGCTA
Organism: Lithobates pipiens; assembly: GCF_037356315.1. Classification (NCBI taxonomy): domain Eukaryota; kingdom Metazoa; phylum Chordata; class Amphibia; order Anura; family Ranidae; genus Lithobates; species Lithobates pipiens. The sequence continues at coordinate 5,783,406 of NW_027507696.1, forward strand.
CCATCCCATTCTGCAACCTTGTCAGCCAGTCACACTGCCCATTCATGGCAGCTGCACTGCCCACGGTAAACTGCATGGAACCACTGTTTAGAACAGCACTGGGACTGGACACGAGATGAGTAAGACGGGGTGCCATAGCCTCAAAACCCATTCTGTTGGAACCAGCAGCCATTTCTTGCTTGGTAGTCATATTTAGGTGACTGAGGCCAATATGAGAATCTGGCATATTGGTGAGGTGGTTGAGAGGCATTGACGGAGACTGTTGAAATGGAGAGGTCATCAGAGGAGGAGAAGAAACATCTGACAAATACCCATGTGGTGACTCCAACGAGTCAACTGGAGATAACACCCCAGAGCTTCCTGAATCCAGAAGTCCATTTTTTCCATCCTGAGACTTTTTCCTCCTAGCTTTCATATCTTTGGAATCTTTGCATCCAAGAGCCTTGGTCCCAGGCTTTCGAGTCTTCTTCCCTTGTATTGCTTGTTTCATATTGCCAACATAGCCATTTGGGGAACAGATGGGAGGTGATAAAGTTGGACCACCCATTGGACCGTTATGCAGTTGAGGACTCCTCACCAGGTTGTATTCATCCAGTAACCGGACAATGTCATGATGCATGCGTTCCTGGGCGATGTCGCGGGGAAGCCTATCCATATGGTCAGTGATGTCTCTATTCGCAAAGTGATCCAACAGCACCCTAGAAGTTTCGTAACTTCCTTCTCTTGCTGCCAGGAACAACGGAGTCTCCTCCTGAAAAAAAAAATAATGGATAGTTCAAATTACTAACATGGCTGTACTGGATATTTCTTTCATTTATATGTTTTCAGACATTTATTAACGTTACAACAGAACTTTGTTTTCTTGTGACAAAATGGTGCCTTAAAATAAACACAAAACAAAAAGATTGCACTGTGTTAAAGTGGTTGTAAACCCTTACAACACACTTTGACCTACAGGTAAGCCTAGATTAAGGCCTACCTGTAGGTCCAAGAAATATCTCCTAAACCTACACGGTTTAGGAGATATTTGCCGAAAGACAGGCACCGCTGTCTACGGCGCATGCGCCGTAGACAGTGGCGCGCAGGCGCACTGAGTGCGGCACCCGTCAACGGCGATATGCCGCACGTGGTGGCTCCCGTGCGCATGCGCGGGAGTGACGTCATCGCGGCTTCGCCGAATGACAGCGGCGGAGCAGCGAGACCCACCGAGAAGATGGATGCGCCGGACTACAGGGGACAGCGGTGACATCGCTGGCTCCTGTGTCAGGTAAGTGACACATAATGGACTACTATGCGATGCGATGCGATGCATAGTAGTCCATTATGCTTTACCTTTGCAGGGAATCAAAGAGGAAGTAAACTCATCAGGGTTTACTTCCTCTTTAATAGGCTGAATGGCAATTAAAGGGCCAGTCCAGTTATGGATACACACAAACACAGTATCTCGCCTCACGATGTTGTAAATCATTTTTTTTTTTTTTATGTGACAACACTGAAGAAATTACACTTTGCTACAATGTAAAGTAGTGAGTGTACAGCTTGTACACACACACACACACACTACAGACCACAGACCGCATTCACAACTAATGGCAAGTCTTCACTGTTTTTCTACAGCTCATACCTTATTGTTTTGCATGTCCTTGTTGGCACCGTTTTTCAGCAGGACTGTTGCAGCATCCACATTATTTACAGCTGCAGCCCAGTGCAAAGCAGATTTTCCTGAAACAAATAAAAAAAAAAAATCATTTAAAAATTTCTCAGAATGCATCAAATCAAATACTGCAACATGCCAAGAGGACACATCACCAGATCCTCACCTAACTCATCAACTGCATTCACATCAGCATGAGAGTTGATAAGTTCTTCAACCATGCCTTCCACCGCCAGGCGAGCAGCCAGGATTAATGGCGTCGTACCATCACACATACGGGCATCTAGATCTGTTGCTCTGTTCCGTATAAGAATCTGTTCAACAGAAAGAAAGATCGAAAAAAAAATAAAAAAAAATGAATGACTTGAATATCAATGATTCCACAAGAAAGCTATGCCAATTGTATGGCTGTTATGCTGATCTTCAGGCTTGTAAAACTTTCAGAAATCTTAAACACGTATGCCCTTTGGGAAGTCCTGACTTCCCATGCTGTAAGCTTGCTCTAGACCAGTGTTTCTCAATTCCAGTCCTTATGGCCCACTAACAGGTCATGTTTTCAGGATTTCCCTCAGATGAAACAGCTGGGGTAATTACTAAGGCAGTGAAACTGATCAAATCACCTGTGCAAAATAATGGAAAGCCTGAAAACATGACCTGTTAGTGGGCCATGAGGACTGGAATTGAGAAACACTGCTCTAGACAAAGTCAAAGTATTAAGGACAAAGCAGGGGCGGACTGACCATTGGGCCACTCGGCACTGCCCGAGGGCCCTGAGCCACTAGGGGGCCCCATCAGGGTTGCCAGCCTCAGTAAAACCAGGGACAGTATGTACAATTTACATGTCCTGAAATGTCCCTTACCGACATCCTTTTGGTCTAAAAGTCCCAAGATTATAGCTGCCCCGCCTCTCCAGTGCCTTCTCAGCCAATAGAAACACGTCTGTGTATACTGTGTGTACATGTATGTGTATACTGTGTGATTGTATACTGTGTGTGTGTATACTGTGTGGCCCCATCATCTCGGATTGCCTGGGGGCCCCATAATCTTCTATTGCCCGGGGGCCCCATGAGTTGTCAGTCCACCCCTGGGACAAAGACATTCAGGAAATTCGGTTTTTAGAGGGCATTTAGCACCGGCAACCTTTATACTGCTCTCACTACAGCTTTTCTTTAAAGAAGAATGCTAGACTTTTGAAAAACCTATTAGACATAAGGATATGCATAGCTTCAATGTAAAAAGTCTTATTGTAGCAAACAATTTTTTTTTTTGCAGTTATATGTAAACATTAAACAGACATATTTTTGCTATATATATATATATATATATATATATATATATATATATATATATATATATATATATATATATATATATATATATATATATACACACACACAGGTTATGGTTCCTACAGAGAGCTACACAGTTATTGCAATTTACTGTTGTTCACCCTGCAGGTCTACGAGTCTAATTAGAGTGACTACGGACAACAGGCACCCCATATTTATGTCAGTCATCGATTAACAGGGTTGCAGAGCCAACTGCTCTATACACAGAGAGACTCTACAGATCTCAATATGAAAAAATATGGCCATAGCAAAACACAGAAAAATCACATTAAAAGTCCTTTTAAATAGTCAGTTAAATATGACAATTGCAGCTCAAAATTTGCACTCACAAAAATACACCTTTCCTTTAACCCAAACAATAAACCTGGCATTATGAAATACAATAGAATTATCTACCTGGAATACGCCTTGGGCATCTGCAGCTACAGCGGCATGAAGAGGCGTTCGCCCCATGTTATCTTGAACATTGGCATCTGCACTGGATTCCAGTAATCGTTTGGCGGCATCAGCTCGGGCGTATCGGGCGGCCAGGTGGAGTGCCGTCTCCCCGGTGCGATCAGTTTGGCTATGTAAGCTAGCGCCCTGACCAATGAAATCTGAAATCATTTGGCCAGAGGCATCTTCATCCTCCTCGCTGTTGCCAGTTTCCAAGCCTCCTCCACTGCATGCTGCTATCATGAGTGGTGTGAAACCATCTGAAATGGGTTAACAAAACACAGTTACCTATAGACTGATGCCAGGACTCACATCTTCACATTTCATCCACAGGACCGTTACATAAAACTGTATGCCATGCAATGGACCAATGTGACTAGCCAAAAAGGCAAATGACAACATTTAAAGTGGAAGTAAACCCATTGATTTAAACAGTTAAAAAATAATGCCGGGACTGCTAACTGCACATTGGCTGTGCTTTCAGCCAAACTATCAAACCATCCAATGGCTGGTGTCATAACGAATCACATGTGCAGCACCAAAGCAGTTGAAGATTAAACAGAGGCAAAGATGGCAGCTTCCTTGGCTGAAAACGATAGGGGAGTTTACTTCCACTTTAATTACTTAGGTCTGGTAACCCTTAGCTATGCCTCATGGGACTTGTAGTTGTTCTGCAACAGCTGGAGGTCCGCTAATCCCCGATATAGAGGAAAGACTTTGAATGGTCATCATACCTGGTCCGCGTACGTTGACGTCCATACAGTCAGCATCAATTTCTCCCTGTGGCGGTGTGGGTGCCATGGAAGGTGCTCGGAGGTCAGCTGCATCTAGATGTTGTTGGGTCCACTGTCTGTGATCGGTTTGATCACCGACGTCAGGAAGCATCACTTGATCTTCAAACTTAGCAGAACAAAAAACACAGATTTAAAAGGACATCGCATTTCCAGAACGCTAGCGTTAATTTAAAGGTAATTTAAAGGTCAACTACACTCAAAACTACAATACAGCTTTGTATGTGAAAACTGCTGTGTTGAAGCCCCAAGTGCCTTAATGGTGAGATTTGAGATTTCCCCCCCCCATAGTAGGTTGTACACAATGGGGAGATTTCCCCATGCACTTTGTGTTTGTGCCACTCTAAGCCCTTGTACACACGGTCGGACATTTCGACAACCAAATTAGTCGGATTTTGTCTGTCGGATTTTGTCCGAAACTGTTGCATACACACGGTCGGACAAAGTTGTCGAAAAATCCGATCTTTCAGAACGTGATGACGTAATTTCTTTACGATGGGACTACGTTCAGGCTAGTAGCCAATAGCTTTGATGTAGGAATTTAATCTGAGCATGCGTTTGTCCGATCGGAATTCTCTACACATGATCGGAGTATGTCCTATCAGACCAGTTTGTCTGAAAATATTTCCAGCAAGTTTGAAAATTTGGTCCGACGGAAACAGTCCGATGCAGGCCACACACAGTCAGAATTATCCGACAACACGGTCCGATAGGACACATTCTGACAGATTCTCTGACCGTGTGTACAAGGGCTTACAATGTCAACATTTCTATGCAGAAGCTTGCGTCTCTGCCACTCCAGCAATCGCAGGGTTCCCTTTAAGTAGTTTGTGCCTCCGCCCCTCCAAAAATGCTAGGGTTCCCCTTTAGTAGTTTGTGTTTCTGCCCCTCCCACAGGGGGGGGGGGGATTTTCCTCAAGTAGTTTAGGTCTCTGACACAACACCCCCGTCCCCATATAAGAAAGATCTCACATTGTTGCTACGCCTCACTTGTAAGTTTGTTCTATATTACAGAGAATCCATCAGGAGAGGGTGACACCAATGTTTGATGGCCACAGCGGTTGAGCAGATTTATGACAAGCAGATCTCATCACTGGAGATTGCCAAGTGATACGTACAGCCAATATGTGATTTAACCCACCCAACAATCACGCAAAGACTAAAAAACACCCGTTTTGTGTTTAACTGAACGTGTGTAAATCTAAAACATAAAACCGGTAAAAATTTGAATAGACAAAACACACAACTTCCTCTAATAAACATCTTATTAGCTCTGATATCTAGAATTGTATATCGTAATGTCCCTGGAAACAAAAATCTATTTGGACAATCTGCAGAAGTTGGAAACACTTACTCTGAATCTCTTGCTATCCAACGTTTCTTCATCACCCCACTCATTCTGATTGTCATCCATCAAGGAACCATCTGCACCATTCTTCAGAGGCCTTTAAATTTTCAAGGGGGGGGGGGTAAAAAAATTTTTTTTAAACATGCTGTGGTCTTATTAACAGATTAAGCAAACAGAATAAACAAATTCAAAACGACAATAAACAAACATTTTCCCCAATGTCACCTTTCCCCACCCTTTTGTTAAAAAATAAATAAATAACTTACTTTAAGCCCACAGAATCTTCCCCAAGGGGCTCTCTCCGTTTCTTTGTCTTGTTTGACTCTTTCACTGCGTAACCCTCTGGGAACCAGAGGTGCCCATGCTCTCTCCGTCTCTTCTTGTTCGCGATGACCCCGGCCACGAGGAAGATCAGCAGGAGAGCGACGGCTCCAACAACCAAACCAGGATACAGCGGAGAGTTGAGTATCGGAGGTGCAGTTTCACCTGAAGGAAAACAGGACAGACTTGGTAAGACAGACATTAAAGCTGCATTTCACACCAAAGACACAAGGAAAATGAAGGGGAAATCTGTTAATAATAAAAAATAAAAAAAAAAGAGTACTTCAGTAGAAAAAAAAAAAAAAACTAAAAAAATAATGTTATTTTCTCTTACTCATCAGAATTGCAAATTACTGTTAAAATTCTCTTTTGCCCCAGCAGGCAGTATCAAGAGACAGGTTTGCTTTACTCCTTTAAGAAAACGGATTAATGAACTTCATATCGCTGCGCTCTCATTGAGCTGTTAAGTCAGAGGATTTAAGTGGGATTTTATAGATACCGTTTCCACCACCTCATGTATGCGATTGATCAATTTTCTCTTCTCCTCCCCACCCCCCCAACCCTTAAAGCATTAATGATCCTGATATAAATCTAGAGAAATAAAAAATAAAAGAAGGTATACGAAAAGGTATTACTCAGTTGGGAGGAAAAAAAAAAAAAAAAAAAGTATGGGTATATTAGGTCATTAGATTTTAAAGAGTATGAAATATGTCCTTATCTATTTTGGTATCCCACTTACCTTTTACAGCTTCGATCTTATATGGGATGTCTAGGTTCCCAACAGAGGCCATGGCCCCAAGGAAAGCTGCTACGTCTATTGCGCTGTTAAAGCACTGGGATGAAGCCTGGAAACATTGGCGATTATCGATTTCCAAGTATACAATTGACCTGTTGATAAAAAAGGAAAAGGGTTAGGTCATACATAGCGGTTTCTAATTTTAAGCCCTTGTACACACGGTCGGACATTCCGACGGAAAATGTCCGATCGGACCGTGTTGTCGGATAATCCGACCGTGTCTGGGCTCCATCGGACTGTTTCCGCCGGAATATCCGACCTACAAAGTTTTAGACTTGGGCTATAAAATTTTCAGACAACATGATCCGAGCAGACTTTGTCCGATTGTGTGTAGAGAATTCCGATCGGACAAAGTGCCACGCATGCTCAGATCAAATTCCTAGACCAAAGCTATTGGCCTGAACGTAGTCCCGTCCTAACGAAATAACGTCATCACGTCAAGTACGATCGGATTTTCTGACAACTTTGTCCGACTGTGTGTATGCAACAGTTTCGGACAAAATCCATCGGATTTGGTTGTCGGAATGTCCGACTGTGTGTACAAGGGCTAAGACATACACTTTTTTTTTTTTTTTTTTTTTTTAATACTTTTAGATAGTACGGGAGAGGGTAAGAACCGCTGCCAGGTTTCTAGTGTCATGTTTACACTGGGGAAATGACTCCACCAGTAATCCCAGTCCTTCCCAATTCCACTGGTAGGCTGTGAAATTTTAGCATTGTAGGAGAAGCATGAGGGCGAGAGACAGACTACTGTGGGGAAGCAATGCAGCAAAATCAAAGACACAACTATGACAAGGAAATCTCACCATTGTGGGAGGGGCAGAGACACACAAGACTCTGCGGAATCGCTGCAGGAGAATCAGTGACACGACTACGGCAGAGAAATCTCACCATCGTGGGGGGGGGGGGGTGGAGAGAAAGGAGCAGGGAATTCTTGTAGGGGTAGACTCACAAACTACTGTACGGAAATCTCACAAATGTGTGAGGTGTACAGACCCAAACAAATGCAGGAAAGTTTCATTATTGTGGGAGGGTCAGAGGTAGGGTCGCCACCTTTTCTTTAAGTCAAACCCGAACACTTTAGCGCCACGCAGCAATTTTTTTTAATAGTATAAACTATACATATATTTTGCTATTAAATAACATTTCTAATCATCTGAAGTTAATCACAAGAGTTCCCCTTTACATCAGAGTCCGCAGAGTTCCTCTTTTACATCTGAACTCACAGAGTTCCCTTTCACTGTAAGGGGGGGACTCTGCAGACTCTGATGTAAGGGATAACTCTGGGGACTCTGTCATAAGGGGTGCTCTGGGAACCCCGATTTAAGGTGGAACATTGAGAACTCTGATGTATGGAGAAGATTCATTTTTGAGAGGGGTGGAGACACAAGCTACTGAGGGATGATTCCATGATTGTAGGAGGAGACAAACCACTCTATGGAAATCTCACTACTGTCGATATTTGATTGATAATCAATGAATGTCTGAAAAACCCTTGCCGAAATGGCATATTTGATTGATAATGCAAAAAAACAAGTTTTACCCTTTTACTTCTAGCTGGTCCAGCTCTCTCCGATATCGTCCAGGCATCAAGGTGTCCTTCAAACTGCTGAATAAGGCATTGGGAGCCTCAGACCATTCTGGCACAGACCGTTTAATGTGATGTTTCTTAAGCTCCTCCTTGTTTCCATAGTATGGAAAGATCTTTAAACCACCAATTTCGTTCTTCTGAAAAACAACATTGGTGTGCAGAATTCGACTCAGCTCTCTGAGGAAATTAAAAGAGTTGTTTTTCAGCTCCTCTGGAGTCATGAGGACCACCACCACCAAGGTGCCATCTGCTAATTTCTCAGGCATGTTGTTGGCACAATCCAAACCGTCCCATTCGCACTCAGCATTGTTGCAGCCTTGATCACAGTGTCCATCCTGGAAATGGTCTTTGCAGTACTGGTCATAAAGAGGACTGGAGAGAGAGAAAAAAAGGAAAAACGCGATAAGAAAGTTCTGCAAAATCAAGGTCTTTTCCAGATTCAGGACAAAAAAAAATAATAATTTTTTAACATGTGAGATAAATGTGAAACATTGCTTATGAATTCCTGATTTTTACCTATGGAGTTCTGCTTTAAAGAGGAAGTAAACCCTGATGGGTGTTACTTTCTCTTTGATTCCCTGCAAAGGTAAAGCATAATGGACTACTATGCATTGCATAGAGCCCATTATGTATCACTTACCTGACACAGGAGCCAGCGAAGTCACCGCTGTCCCCTGTAGTCCGGCGCATCCATCTTCTCGGTGGGTCTTCGCTGCTCCGCCGCTGTCATTCGGCAATGACGTCACTCCCGTGCATGCGCACGGGAGCCGCCGCGCTCAGTGCGCCATAGACAGCGGTGCCTGTCTTTTGGAAAATATCTCCTAAACCGTGTAGGTTTAGGAGATATTTCTTGGACCTACAGGTAAGCCTTAATCTAGGCTTACCTGTAGGTCAAAGTGTGTTGTAAGGGTTTACAACCACTTTAATGCAATCTTAGTAGAATACATGGCTAGAGCTGGTTTTAAGATTTCGAAGCATAACTTTTTCATTTACAGTAGGTTATCATTTATTGTTATAATCTACTTACTTGCACTGGACTTCAATTTTCTGGCAGTCAAAGCCATCATAGAGGCAGCCTGCATTGTTGCACTGCGAGTCGCATTTGTCATCGTTGAAGTACTTCCAGCACTGCAGTGCCTGCGTGCAGTTCTTCCACGGGTCATTAAAGTCAAGCGAGCAGTCACCTCCATCCCATCCACAGGCATTACTGTTACACTGAGCATTGCAGATCTTGTTCCCGGCTTGCGCAGCGCACCAGTCACTCTCACACTTCTCACTGATTTTGGGCGGGATGATGTCCTGGCCCGGACCCCCTTCAAATTCGTAGTCCAGGATGTGGCAGAAGAGACCGTTAAAATGCCTGGGACAGATACACTGGTAAAATGGCTCCTGGGGAAGCGATTTGCATGTGCCAAGGTTATAGCAAGTGATTTGACTACAAGAACTGCTGACTGCGTGTTGGCACTCCAGGCCAGTGAACCCATCAGCACATAAACATTTGGGGCTCTTTGGAGTAGATATACAGGTGCCACCATTCAAACACTGCAGGTTTCCGCACATGCGAGTGTCGTATTCACAAGTAGCGCCATCAAATCCCTGCAACAAAGACATTCAATAAACATATTTAATTCATTTAAAAGGAAAATTTTCATTATATTATTATACACTATATCATATATATATATATATATATATATATATATATATATATATATATATATATATATATATATATATACACACACACACATATACACACACACACACACGTGAAAGATATCAGCTTGAGGTAAACAGTCTTATCACTACCAAACATGGCTTCAAAAACCTTGTTTTAATGTATCATTTGTAATTATAGGTTTAAATGGTGACAGCCATATATGCTTATGCCATATGGTGGCTCTGTTGGCAAGGGTATGAATTGGCCAACATACTGAATGCACTGCACTCCTGGTTGGGTTATTTCTCATTATATATATATATATATATATATATATATATATATATATATATATATATATATATATATATATATATATAATAAAAGTTGGAGGAGGTGTTTTTAGTAGATAGTAAACAATGACAAAAAGGAGAAACAGCCTTCTCTTTTCTACATGAATGCCTTTATGATCTAATAAACCCATTTGTAACTGAAATTCATAGTAAGAACAATATGGCAATATCATTAGATTGTAGAAGATGTGGAAGGCGGTTTACAAGAACTGAAACACGACGCCGCCCAGTCCCCTCAGATTCTGTTAAATTTAGTAAGGCAACCTCTGGCCTCACATGCAGTTGGGATACTTTTTTTTTTTTTTATATAATTTCTTTATTTTTTTCTCTCCTTTTCTTTTAAACAAGGATGGAAACTTACATGAACGATCTTTCCAAATGTTTTACATTACATTTCCATATACATACATAGAATATATCAATTCATTCTATTTCCTGTGTCTCAGATCTTCCTTATAATTCTGTATATAAATCTAAGGAAACAGCTAAATTGGCAAGTAAGGGAGTTAGCATATGGGGGGGTCGATAACGAGCTAACACCTCCCTCTGAACTTGGCCCACCCGTAACCTATGTCTGAACCTGGGTTGGCGCTATCCCCCAGCCAGGCCAAGACATGACTGTCATCTTCTAGTTTGTAATCTCCTTCCCTAAGGCTGCTTTCACACTGGGGCGGTATTCAGGCGTTACAGCGCTAAAAATAGCGCCTGTGTAGCGCCTGAAAAAAACCGGCCCCTTTAACTCCAGTGTGAAAGCCAGAGGGCTTTCACACTGGAGCGATGCGCTGGCAGGACGGTGAAAAAAGTCCTGCTAGCCGCATCTTTGCAGCGGTGAAGGAGCGGTGTATTCACCGCTCCTAAACCGCTCCTACCCATTGAAATCAATGGGACACCGCGGCAATACCGCCGGCAAAGCGCCGCTGCAGCGGCGCTTTGCGGGCGGGTTTAACCCCTTTTCGGTCGCTAGCGGGGGTTAAAACCACCCCGTTAGCGCCCGCAGACCGCCGCTAAAACGACGGTAAAGCGCCGCTAAAAATAATTAACATTTAACAATAATTAACAATTAACATAACCTTGGGCATGTATGTACCAAAATTTAGCCAGTTCACCGGCAACTGGCCAGCTTTTGGTACATGCGTACCACTGTCTGTTTAACAGAAGCTGGTCTAACAACTGTCTTCTGTTGAATGGTCCTGCTGGAAAACCAGCATTCGTTTAGCACTTGCAGCCAAGGCTGCTGTCCATTGTATTTTGGCGAGTGGGAATTCCTCGCTGTCAGAATACAGAGACACAGCGGAAGAGATCACCGAATCCACATCCACTTGTGTTGATGCAGGGATCTGAGGGTTTTTTGTTCAACCTGCTGGTTGAATGAAAAAAAAAAAAAAAAAAAAAAAAAAGCGTATATACCCTGCGCTTTTGATTTAAATCAACTATGTGAAAAAATTTAATGGGGTCTCCTGTTTTGCTTGAAGGGAAACGAGACACAGTTACATACTTTGATGAACAATATCCCCCAAGTAGACAAGTCATGAAAGTAGAAGAAATGTTTCCTGTGCGATTATGTTAGACAATGTGCTCCAGGATTTAAGAAATTACACTTAAAAGTGGGGTACCCCCTAAAAAAAAAAAAAATTTAAAAGTCAGCAGCTACAAATACTGCAGCTACTGACTTTTAATAATCAGACACTTACCTGTCCCAGGGTCCAGCGATGTGGGGGAACAAAGCCCCCCCCCCCCCCTCGTTCCCCGCTCAGCTCGCGGCGCCGTCATTCGTACTGTGGGCACCCGGCTGTGGCTTCACAGCCGGGCACCTACTGCGCATGCGCGAGTGGCGCAGGATGCCGTGATATGCCGCACAGTTACCTGGGACACGTGACAGGTCCCAGGTGACTGTGCGGTGCGAGGGGAAGTGATGTCACCAGTCCGGGTAAGGAAGAAGGCAGACTACGAGGGACCCCCTAGCAACAGGTATTTAGAGGTAAGTAAAAAAAAAAAATTTTTTTCCAATTACAACTTTTTATTTTTTGGTGGCAACACCACTTTAATCCCCACACAGATTTGGCCCATTTATATATTTAACACACTAAACCCATTTATACTTACTGGTGGACACTTGCAGATAAAACCACGTTCCGTATTGCTGGCGATAGAGCAGGTTCCTCCGTTTCTACAGGGTTTTGTTTTGCATCCATCAAGCAGCGACTCACAGCGCCTCCCTGGGTGAAAAGTAAAAACACTGAGCTCAAAAACCCAAATCAACTGCACACAACAAAAAGGGTCACATATGCACAAGGGTGGCGTCTTACCTGTGAACCCCTGCCTGCATTCACACCGGTAGTCATTAATGAGCTGCACGCAGTTCTGCGTTCCGCGGACATCACAAGGGTTAGACAGGCACTCATTTACATCTCCTTCACAGCGTTCTCCAACAAAACCTGGCAGGCAGTTACAGTGGTAGCCACCTACCCGGTCAACGCATTTGCCACCATTGAAACATTTAGGCGCGTGGTTTGGACCTTCATAAAATGGATTGCAGTCATCTACATTAATTTCACAATGAACACCTGGAAAAAGAAAACAATCAAAAAACACTTTATGAAATGTGGAAGTCATCTGTAGTTTTTATGGTTAATAAATGAGAATAACTGGTACTCTTTGCAAGCAAAATATGTTTTTCCCCCCCCCCTTCTATTAGCAAGAGAACACTCCTTGAATGCGGTTTTCACTAAAGGTGGAAGAAAGTAACATTCTATTGACAGAGGACATCCAGAAAGAAATATATTAAATCAAAAAGAATTTCAAAGGGATCTTTTCCTGACTCACCCTGCGTTCCTCTGGGGCAGGAGCATTTGTAAGTGTTGATAAGATCAATGCAAGTTCCTCCATTCTGGCAAGGGTGAGAGTGACATTCATTGATCTCCTCTGAGCAGTTAATACCATGATATCCGGCTACACACTAGAAGAGGCAAAAAAAAAAAAAAAGATGTAATCGTTATCATTCTGTCTGCTCTAATGACCCCCCTGACATGTTAGGAACCAAGTTTTTTTTTATAGCTGGTAAGACATCAAAGAGATAGCACACACCTCACAGGAGTAGCCTCCTAGGTAGTCTGTACATGTAGCTCCATTCTGGCATGGATTTGGAGAACATTCGTCCACCTGCTCCTCACAGTAACTTCCTGTATAACCAGGCAGGCATAGGCAGTAATGAGTATTCCCAGTGTCCCTACATGACCCGGAATTGCGGCACAGATTGTTAACATCGACCTCTAAAAGAAACAAAAATGATCATATTAGTGGGAATGCGGTGGATAAAAGGCGACTCGTACAGAAACCACCCTACTGAATTCATTATTAAGGCCCCCAACTCAACTCCCAATTTGTATTTTCATCTCTGATAAAGTAGGGAAGAGTCAGAACCTCTCTCAATTTTACTGTTGTGTTCTCACTTATGCCGCGTACACACGACCGGACTTTTCGAGGGACTAGGTCCGACGGACGTTCTGACAGAGTTCTGATGTACTTTCCGAATGAAAGGACTTGGCGAAACACAATCACACCAAAGTCCGACGGATTCGAATGTGATGACGTACGACCGGACTAGAATAAGGAAGTTCATAGCCAGTAGCCAATAGCTGCCCTTGCGTCGGTTTTTGTCCGTCGGACCAGCATACACACGAGCGGATTTCTCGGTAGGAACTGGGTCCGGCGGAGTTCCGGCGGAAAAATTTGAAACATGTTCCATTTCTAAAGTCTGATGGATTTTTGCAAATCAAAAGTCCGCTGCAGCCCACACACGATCGAATGGTCTGCCGGAATTGTTCCGTCGGACCTTTGATGTCGAAAAGTCCGGTCGTGTGTACGCGGCATTAGAGGATTTCTCCTTCCCTGTTCCAAGCACGTAAGCCGATTCTTCGGCATTGGAAAGTGATCGAGCCTCCGGCGCTGGCGCAGTGGAATGCCCAAATGGGGGACACCATTAGGATGGAAAAATATATCTTTCAACATAGAGGGCGACCGGGAAAAGTTTAACAAACTATGGACACCCTGGTTGGATACCCCTGGCCTCTCTCCGGTTGATTTGGTCATGGACAGAATGCTGAGATAAACGAAGGGGAAGGGAGGTCTGAGCTAGGGGGGCACTAAATGTAAGACACCTACAGTAGGTAATTCTGAATGGGTGAACCAAAGCACAGCCAGGATATACTGTGTCAACATCTACTGTGGTTGGGACGATATGGCATGAGGAGTTGTGATATGAATGCTTGAATATTCCTCTTGCAGGGGTGAATAAGCTACTATGTTGTGACAAGAATCTATGCTTGAGATGTAAGCTGTAAGTTGTACTTTATGTTTTGTTATTCAATAAACTTTCTCTGATAAAAAAAAAAAAAAAAAAAAAAAAGGAGGATTTCTCCTTGCTTTTTGTCTGGGCGACACCATAACAAGAAATGAGAAATCACAGATGTCACCTGAACAGAAAGATCCATACAACAATAAAAACCGAATGCGCTTTGTTGCTGCATCTAACCCCATCAGAGAGATATCCCATTTATTTCTCTCTTTGTGGCACCAACTGAGCCAAACTGAGCCAATATCTCCCCAAAGGGGACACACAGCAAAACAAATAGAGGCGCCGGCCCTTCCACGGACTATAGAAAAATGAACAAAAAACATTTTTTCCCTGGAGTTCAGCTTCTAAACTTATACAGAGGTATTGTCACTATTAGGTCCCCAACTCACTTTGCTGTAGGGCAGCGACCTCGCACGATACATTGGGCACGTCACAATACAGTCCTGTCCAGCCACTGTTGCATTCACATCGATACAGATTATTCGTCTGCCAGCATTTTCCTCCATTTTTACAGGGAGAGGAGTCACACCAACGAACCAAATTCTGTTTAAAGTTTAAATGAAACCTATTACTGTAAATAACTCAAAAACACATAAGTTGATATCTTTTCTGGGTTTAGACAGACACTTTGTCTACATGGTTAAACAAGGACTTCGGTACGTACCTGGCAATTTACCCCAGTATACCCTTGAGGGCAGGTGCACTTGTAGGTGCCATAGCTGTCCTGGCATGTTCCCCCATTCATGCAGGGTTTGGAGTCACACTCATTTATATCATGTTGGCAGTAGATCCCAGTAAAGCCAGGCGGACAGCGGCAGGTGAATGTGTTGATGCCATCAATGCAAGTGCCACCATTGAAGCAAGAGCTGGAAATATGAAGCAAAGATTTGCATAATTTTATCCACGAGTTATTTAAAAAGTCACACCCAATAAATCTGATATTTCCATGTTTGGTGGTTGCTAGAGTTAAACCCATATTCCATGTTCCTTATTCTATTTTACGGCTACAGATGCAGATTTAGGCACCAGGTTGTAAAATAATACCGCTTAACCCAGGGGTGCCCAACCTTTTGAAGAGTGAGGGCCACTTAAGCGACTTGGTAACCGGTCGCGGGCCACAATGAGCAAAGCAGGTGGATGACAGGTCCGTGCACCGGACATAGCCCACTCTACTCTATGGGTCCGTCTATCCAATTCGCCCTGACGGAAGGGGATTGATCCCTTTTTTTTTTTTTTTTTGCAAATCATTTTGGAGGTAGGCAGTTGTAAAAGGAAAAAAATCTGCTTACCTCTGCCATTTCATAGAGGTGAATGGAGGGTCCGATTGAGTTGGGCCGAATGTGTGAAAGGAGCCTTTCACACTAATGCAGGGCAGTGCACCTGTGTCTTTCCTGTGGGTTAGCTACACTTTGCCATAGACTTCTATTATATCCAGCAGGATATAATATTATATTATATTATTATACTTCTATTATATCCAGCAGGATATAATATCAAGCCACAGATAATAACAGAAGTCTATGCCTCCGGGCAGGTAACCTGAAGGTGCACTGCACCTGCGGGTCAGTATGAAAGCAGCCCAGTAACCACTGCGCAGATATGCCCATATATACACTGCAATTTTAGTAATAAACTGACCTTTAATAAAAGTCTCCCATTCAGGTATCGCCTGCTGTTGCTGCCCCCGGCAGAGTGCATTTGGTATCACTCCACCTGTGGCAAGAGACGGCGCTATACAGGAAGCATCAGCTTATACAGCTCTGCTCCACAGCCGCTTTCTTTACTGGCTTCATTAACACAGATGCTCTGGGATGGCGGGTCTGCAACCCATGATTTGGGTTTGCCAATCTGCCATCCCACAGAAGGAGGTTGCGGGCCACATCAGAGGGCTCCGCGGGTTACATGTGGCCCCCGGGCCACTGGTTGGGCACCCCTGGCTTAACTTGTACTTTTCCGCTAGGTAGCCTACCCCCTGCTACCTTTTTTTTTTTTTTTAACCATACCATACCCCCCTCCTCCACCTAAACAAAGAATTACAACAAAAAAAAAAAAAAAACCCTTGAGTTTCTGGGTCTGCACAGATGTTGTGGCCATTATATAATATAATATCTAATAATTTCTAGTGAAAACTCGCAACCAATAATAACCAATAGCCAATAATAACCAATAGCAACCAATAATAACTTCAAAAAGAGAGTGATACCTTTCCGTGCAATCAGGTGTGTTGATTTCACAGTGGATGCCACTAAATCCAGATGGACAAGTACAAGTGTAGCTGTTGACACAGTCAGTGCAGTTGGCACCATTTTTGCATGGGTTGCTGGCGCACTCATTAATGTCCTCATTACATTTCAGACCACGGAAGCCCGGCAAACAGTTGCAGAAAAAATCGTTAACGCCATCAGTACAGGAACCTCCATTGTGGCAGGGATCTAAAAAAAATGGGATAAATGAATAATGAAGATGAGACGCAAAACGCCACAAAAATCAAACACTTAAACTGTATGTTAGGGCACAAAAGCATATTTAAATATGCAATATATCTATACAATATATGCACGCCCCCTCATGCCCCAGTGAAACATTACAAGTACAGAAAAATGTGGGTTGATCTGCCAGAATTTCAGATCAATTTAATATTTGGCCTTTCAACACACTACGCCCTTGTACACACGATCGGAGATTCCGACAACCAAATCCATCCGATTTTTCTCTGACGGATTTTGTCCGAAACTGTTGCATACACACGGTCGGACGAAGTTGTCGGAAAATCCGACGCGATGACGTTATTTAGTTACGACAGGACTACGTTCAGGCTAGTAGCCAATAGCTTTGATGTAGGAATTTGATCTGAGCATGCGTGGCACTTTGTCCGATCGGAATTCTCTACACATGATCGGAGTATGTCCGATCGGAGCATTTTGTCGGAAAATATTTCCGGCAAGTTGGATAATTTGGTCCAACGGATATTCCGACAGAAACAGTCCGATGCATACCACACACAGTCGGAATATCCGACAAAACGCTCCGATCGGACACATTCCGTCGGAAGCTCCGATCGTGTGTACAAGGGCTACCTCTGTTGCATGGTAATCCCAACCAATGCTGTCAGCCCTACCTTATGGACTACAGAACTTCACTTATCCCCCCAACCCCTCATGTCCTCCTCCACTTGCATATATTGACTGCTTAGTCAGAAAATACAATGCTGTGGTTTTGTCTCCCAAGAGCTTGCCCATGCATTGTGTGTAGGGAACGAGTTCTTGGGAGATGTAGCTCTCTACTCCTAGGGATCGAACACCCAGCAGATGCTTCTACCAGAATTTTGCAAGCTCGGTAATGACGTCACAGGGAGTAAAACGAGCCGTTTTTCCCCTACAGAAACAAGGCAAAATAAAATAATGCTGGGACACGCTCTAAAGGGGAACAAAAAGGTGCATGTGGTAAATTGGTGTGACGTTTGGACATATCAACAGAATCCTCTTAAAGGGTAACAGAACAATTTCATTTTTGAACTAATCAAGTGACACTCACTTGGCAAACAGTCGTTGATGTCCGTCTCGCAGTTCCTGCCGGTGTAACCGGGTTTACAGTTACATTTGTAGCTTCCGTTCGTGTTCTGGCACAAAGCACTGTTTCGGCAAGGGTTCTTCACACATTCATTGATGTCAATCTCACAGGTTTGCCCTTGGGGAGAAGTTGGACCGATTTACAAAAAGGAGGAAAAGTGGTGGAGTACATTTTGATTTTGGCATTAAAGAGTTTTAATTTTTGGGAAGAACTTTTGGGTTTCAGGTGGAAGAATAAAAACTGCAAGACTTTCCATCCAAAAATATCTATGAATAAGAACTTTAGAAGAAAAAGAGAACGTTGGGACTTTAAATGAGGCGGTGACCGGGTAAGGTCAATTGCCTCCATCCCTATTTGAATAAAGCAATCGGGCCATACCCATATCCGCAGCAGGTCTCCAAGGTGAACAGCCTCTGGCATGTTAGAACAATGTAGGTAAGGGAAGTCTGCAAGTCAGATCCGTAACTTTGGGATAAGGATTGGCTCTAAGGGCTGGGTCGGTCGGGCTGGGGTGCGAAGCGGGGCTGGGCGCGCGCCGTGGCTGGACGAGGCGCCGCTGCCGTCCTCGCCCCTGCCCCCCCCCCCCTTTTGGGTTTCAGGTGGAAGAATAAAAACTGCAAGACTTTCCATCCAAAAATATCTATGAATAAGAACTTTAGAAGAAAAAGAAAACATTGGGACTTTAAATGAGGCGGTGACCGGGTGAGGTCAATTGCCTCCATCCCTATTTGAATAAAGCAATCAGGATGACTGGGGGTTGGGACTTTAAATGAAGCAGGCAGGTGTAAAACATTTAAAATTTTAATGTTTTACACCTGCCTGCTTCATTTAAAAGTCCCAACCCCCAGTCATCCTGATTGCTTTATGAATAAGAACTAATATAACTATCATCTAAAAGGACCACACTACACATACTATAAGCAAGCTCATGTTGGCGAGGTCAGCCATTTTGCATTATATTGAGGAGTCAAGAGGCTTTGGATATTTTATTACTTGAACAGTATTATGATAGATGTAAGGGGATTAGTAAATGGATGTATACACAAACCTTGCCATCCCATAGGACATATGCAGGAAAAGCTTTCATAGTCTTCAGACTCCTGACACCTTCCTCCATTCTTACATGGGCCGCTACCACAAGGTGCCAGAAAATCTCCACATGTTACCCCTGGCAAGAAAGCAAGCTTTACCTTAGTATGAGAGCAATTTAAAAAAAAGCTATACAACAAACAAAAAAGCAGATGATCAAAGCTCGCCACAGCGCCTAGAGGCGATTCAGTTCGCATTGTGCGCTATTACAAGTATTTCATTCATTCAGAACATCAACTTTATGGTGTAAGGCAGTTTTTCTCAACTCCAGTCCTCAAGACGCCCCAACGGGTCATGTTTTCAGGATTTCCATCAGATGAAGCAGCTGTGGTAAGAACTAAGGCAGTGAAACTGATCAAATCGCTTGTGCAAAACAATGGAAAGCCAGAAAACATGACCTGTTGGGGGCGCCTTGAGGACTGGAGTTGAAAAACACTGGTGTAAGGAAAAAGATAAGTATCACGGTCTAGGTTTTATTAATGTTGCACTTCTTGCCCTGGTACAGGTGAGAGAATTTTTAACAATCACATCTGCCCCAGGAAAGGTGCCCCATTGGGAGATTTGCCCCTACTCCCTGTTTAGTGACAACTGTCATTGGGACAAACAAACATCGAGTAAAATAAATTTTTCTTTAACAAAAATGCTTTTGGGCTAGAGCTCCAGACTGATATAATGAATGTTTCAGGCACTGATGTTACAATCGTCGTACAGTGCAATAAAAAAAAAAAAGTATTCATACCCCGTAAAAACGTTTCCACATTTTGCCATGTTACAACCAAAAACGTAAATTTATTTTATTGGGATTTTATGTGATAGACCAACACAAAGTGGCACATAATTGTAAAGTGGAAGGAAAATGATAAATGGTTTTCAATTTTTTATTACAAATAAAGATCTGAAAAGTGTGGTGTACATTTGTATTCAGCTCCCCTAAGGCAATACCCTGTAGAACCTCCTTTCACTGCAATTACAGCTTCAAGTCTTTTTGCGTAGGTCTCTACCGGCTTTGTACAACTAGAGAGTGAAATTTTTGCCCATTCTTCTTTACAAAATAGCTCAAGCTCTGTCAGATTGGATGGAGAACATCTGCGAACAGCAATTTTCAAGTCTTGCCACATATTCTCAGTTGGATTTAAGTCTGGACTTGACTGGGCCATTCTAATACATGAATATGCTTTGATCTAAACCAGGGATATGCAATTAGCGGACCTCCAGCTGTTGCAGAACTACAAGTCCCATGAGGCATAGCAAGACTGACAGCCACAAGCATGACACCCAGAGGCAGAGGCATGATGGGACTTGTAGTTTTGCAACAGCTGGAGGTCCGCTAATTGCATATCCCTGATCTAAACTATTCTACTGTAGCTCTGGCTGAATGTTTAGGGTCGTTGTCCTGCTGGAAAGTGATCCTCCGGCCCAGTTTCAAGTCTTTAGCAGACAGGTTTTCTACTACAACTGCCCTGTATTTGGCTCCATCCATCTCTGAATCAACACTGATCAGCTTTCCTGTCTCTGCCGAAGAAAAGCATCCCCACAACATGATTCTGTCACCACCATGTTTCACGGTGGGGATGGTGAGTTCAGGGAGATGTGCAGTGTTAGTTTTCCGCCACACATAGCGTTTTGCTTTTAAGCAAGTTACATTTGACCAGAGCACCTTCTTCCACATTTGCCGTGTCCCCCACATGGCTTCTTGCTAACTGCAAAACGGGACTTCTTATAGCTTTCTTTCAACAATTTCTTCTGATTTCTTCTTGCCACTCTTCCATAAAGACTTGCTTTGTGGAGAGCACAACTAATAGTTGTCCTGTGGACAGATTTTCCCACCTGAGCTGCGGATCTCTACAGCTCCTCCAGAGTTACCATTACCTCTTGGCTCTTCTCCGATTCCTTGCCTGGCCTTTTTTTTCAGTTTAGGTGGACGGCCATTTCTTTGGTAGGTTTACTGTTGTGACATACTCTTTCCATTTTCGAAAGATGGATTGAACAGTGCTCCGCGAGATGTTCAAAACTTGTGATATTCTTTTTAAACCCTAAACCTGCTTTAAAACTTCTCCACAACGTTATACCTGACCTGTCTGATGTGTTCCTTGGTCTTTATGATGCGTTTAGTTTACTAAGGTTCTCCAACAAACCCCCGAGTGCTTCACAGAACAGCTGCATTAATATTGAGATTAAATTACGCACAGGTGGACTCTATTTACTAATTAGGTGACTTCTGAAGGCAATTGGTGTCACTAAATTTTAGTTAGGGGTATCAGAGTAAAGGAGCTGAATACAAATGCACACCACACTTTTTTTTTTACTAAAGAGAACAACCATTGTTGACGTTGATGGACTTTTTAGGCATAAACATACAAGAAAATGATAAATTCAAACAATATTTATAAAAACGACAAAACATCCATTATTGTATCTCAGAGCATGATGATTACACCGTCTACTATATCAATTAAAACAAATGATTCATACATTCCCATTTTATATAGTATAGGGATAAAATACAATAGAATCACAGAAATCCTTTGCAGGAACAGTGTATCATAGATGGTTCAGCTCGGAGGTGCTCTACGCGTTACGCATTCTATGAAACGCTTCATCAGGAGCTTATGACGATTTTATTCCTCATAGCTAAAGCCTCATACACACGATCGGACTTTGTACAAACTTTCCTGTGGATTTTTGTACAAAGGGCGTCGGCTCTGAACTTGTATTGCATACACACGGCAGGACTTTTTCAGCCCACTTTCACCAAATCACTGGGTTTTTCTGCTCTTTACCGCCACCTTTGGTCAACTTCTGTATTGTTGTCTGATCTTTTGCATTGGTTCTGAGCATGTGTGTTTGTACTTTGTACAAAACTCCTCTGGTTTTCTGTACGCACGATCTGACTTTGCTCCATCGGACTTTTGTTGCCAAAAAGTTTGTCCATTCGCGCAGCCAACAAAAGTCCGATGAAAACCAAAAAAGTTTGTCCGATGGAGCGTACACACGGTCAGATGTTGCTCCAAAACAGCTAATTTGCATGTTTGTTGTCAAAAAGTCCGATCGTGTGTACGGGCCTTCAGACAAGGCTCGTCTATATAAAGATGAGGGTGGTAGTATGAACCTCAAAACGCATACAGGTAAAGGACAGGAGACTCCAAAAAGGGGAGTAATAAAGCATCTAAAGATCCTCCGGTTGCACACATCCGGTAGTGCCCCAAAACGGAGGGGAGGATTGGAACGTAATAGATGATAGTGGTTGTAAGCCAACCTTGATATAAGAAATATAATGGTCTCCCCTTGGTGGGTTTCCGAGAGGGAAACAGAGACAGAGCCTTCCTCACCAATGTTCACATATACCGGGGCTGCACACCACACTTTGACATTTGTAAAAAAAAAAATGAAAACCATTTATTATTTCCATTTATTATTTCCATTTATTATTTCCATTTATTATTTTCCTTCCACTTCATATCTTGTGTTGGTCTATCACAGGGATATGCAATTAGCGGACCTCCAGCTGTTGCAGAACTACAATTCCCATGAGGCATAGCAAGATTCTGACAGCCACGAGCATGACACCCAGAGGCAGAGGCATGATGGGACTTGTAGTTTTGCAACAGCTGGAGGTCCGCTAATTGCAGATCCCTGGACTTTATCACATAAAATCCAAATAAAAATACATTTACGTGTTTGGTTGTAACTATGACAAAATGTGGAAAAGTTCACGGGATATGAATACTTTTTGAAGGCACTGTAATGAAAAATAAATGAAACCCAACAGAGCTGGAGGGAGTCCATAATCATGAGAATAGTAGATTTGCAGAACTTATGACAGATTTCAAGGGTGTTTCCATGTACAGCAACTTCCAGATGGTAAAATATGAATTTTGCATATACTGACTTATTGACTATCATGCCTGCAAGAATCCATGAAAACAGATTAAGGTCTGAATGCAGGTATGTGTGGTCATCACATAGCAGGCAATTTTTTTTTTTCTGCTAGCTACTTTCTAGGACGGCAGTGGCCACTTTCCAAAAACTCCACGATTCCTTTTTGTTGCCATGGAGACCGGGATCGGTCAGGAAATTCATTGTGGCTTCCTGCAATTGTCCGCACGGCCATTTTAATGGAAGGGGGAAGCAGGAAGCGAACAGGCGGGATCTGACTGGGACTAGTTCCCAGCCATTGCATATCTGTCAAAATAACCCTTATCTGCCCCATGGAGGCCAGAATGGGTACTGTGGTTGTTGGCCTCTCTGTCGCTGTCAAAAGAGCAGAACAAAAATATGCGCAGGAGGCGATTTTTCCACCCAGAGGCCCCTGAAAAGTATCTCGGGAAGGATTTCCAGAGAGGATTTCAGCCTGTTTTCATGAAAAACAATGTAAAAAAAAAAAAAAAATGTTGCTGGAAAAACAGCACGAGAATCCGTGTCTTTTTCCAAGCAAAATATTTTCCTCCCATTTCGTAAGGGCAGAACAATGAACGCTGCCTGGAAAAACAAGGCTTGGCTTTTTTTTAAAGCGGATGACTCTTTTACACATGTCACGGATAAAGCCCACGATCAATAAGAGACAAAGCTCACCTGTTATGGACCTTCCTTCACTATCACAATATGTAGTGACAACATGTCCCACATTTCTCCCAGGATGTAAAAATCAATACAATTTTGACAGTAAACAAGGGCATGCAATGCTGTGAGGCTGCATCTGGTTGTTGGGAAGGGAACCACACATGAACCAGTCTGTTCTGACATGCAGGGCCGTCTTTAATATTGATCGGCCCCCGGGCAAACATTTACTTGGGCCCCCCCCATACAGTTTCGCTCTCCACCTGCTCTGAGACATTAAATAAATAGCAGCTACACTTAAAATCAGTTTACTGTATCAAATCAGGCAGCGATTGGTTGCCAGAGGTTACAGTGTATCATTACCACTTACTGACTGGTTGCTAGAGGTTACAGCACACATTAAGGCTCACTGATTAGTTGCTAGATGTTACAGCACATGGTTTCTGCTTGTTGATTGGTTGCTAGAGATTACTGTACAGTAATACTGCTCACTGATTGGTTGCTATAGCTTGCAGCACATCATCTCCTCACTGCAGGAGGCATGATATACATATGAATGCCGCCTTTATTTACATACCTATGCTGCCGGATTCAGCTATTTACATATGAATGGCACCCTATTTACACATGTTTGGCAGTTATTTACATGTAAACACAGGGTCTGCAGGTGAGTCAGCCCTACACAACAATAGGGCAGAGCTGGGCAGCATTAGTACCAGCACTTCACACTGAGATATCGGGGACACAATTCAGGACTAAAACTTCAAAGGACAAAGGGAATTTAAACTGGGATAGTTGGAAAGTATGAGGCAGCTGCTTTGGGCCCCACAACAATGACAGGGCCCAGGGCAGCTGCCCCTTTTGCCCTGCCTTAAAGACGGCCCTGCTGACATGGTTCCCCCAACTCAAACTGTGACTTACCAATTTCCTAGCTATTATTCTGTCTTTTGCAGTAATAGTTTCATAGTTAGTAAGGTTGAATAAAGACACCAGTCCATCCAGTTTAATCTGAGTGAGTATCTACAATTGTCCCTATCCCTGTACATTGCACACTCTCATCGGTCCCTACCCTCAAGGAGCCCACAATCCAAGGTCCCCATTCATATACTAGGGCCAATTTTGGACAGAAGCCAATTAACCTACCTGCATGTCTTTGGATTGTGGGAGGAAACCGGAGTACCCACCAAGGCACAGGGAGAACATGCAAACTCCAGGCAGGTAGTGTTGTGGTTGGGATTCGAACCAGCAATAATAATATACCATAAAATACCATAAAAATATATGCAGGGAATGCCTGATAACAGCTTTTGCATGCAAAACCCATGTAAGTGAGTTTAAGACAATTGTA
This sequence comes from Lithobates pipiens, assembly GCF_037356315.1. Lineage (NCBI taxonomy): Eukaryota > Metazoa > Chordata > Amphibia > Anura > Ranidae > Lithobates > Lithobates pipiens. The sequence continues at coordinate 5,808,622 of NW_027507696.1, forward strand.
AGCTCTAACGAGCGGGGCCTCTGATCCCTCCTGTATTGAACTGTATCGTAACTGTATTGTCTGCCCTCATGTTGTAAAGCGCTGTGCAAACTGTTGGCACTATATAAATCCTCCTGTATAATAATAATAATGATAAAGGAAAACACATTGGCAAAGTTGTTTTTTTTTTTAACTGAAGAAAATGCCATTTACTCAAAGAGAGAACAGCATGCCCACCAGTGACAAAGTAAAAGAAGACCGTGTCAGCCCAGCTCTAATTTCTGCAACAACGAGGAAACAATTCATTTACTTTAACATTGGCAATTAATCTTCACCACATTTTTTCTGCTTTGAAGTGTTACTAAACCTAAACACGTTTTTTACCTTATTGCATTGTTTGCATTAAGTTAAAAAAACATTTTTTTGTTTCTCTGTGCCCCCCCCCCATTTCCGGTGTGACGGGGAAGAGAGGGGTGAAGAGATCAGCGCAGTGCACGGCTCCATCTATTCTCTCGCCTTTTCCTCTTTAGACAGCATTCGAGCAGCAGCACAAGCCATTGGCTCTTGCTGCTGTCAATCAGATGCAGTTAAGAGGAAGTGGGGGACGGGCCTAAGTCCCGCCGTGTAAGTCTATGGAATGCGGTTCTGTAGACACACAGGTCAAGAGCAAGCAGACTATGCTCTCCTCATAGCCAGCGGCTGGCTATGGCAGCCGGAAGAAGAAGAGTTGGAGCCAAGATCACCAGCGGGGACCCCAGAAGAGGAGAAATCGGGGCCACTCTGTGCAAAACCCCTGCACAGGGCAAGTATAACAGGTTTGTTATTTTAACAAAAAAAATAATAATTGTTTAGTAACACATTAATGTTTCTTTAGAAGATGAAGGATCTTTCCTGGATTGGCGACTTACCAGTATAGGGGAGTGGACAAATGCACTTGAATCCGGCAACCCCATCTATGCACGTGCCTTGGTTTAGGCAAGGATTTGAAGCACATTCATTAATGTTGGTCTGACAGTTTACTCCTGTAAGAACACAAAATTGTATATAGATACGTCATTGGGGAAAAAAAAAAAAAAAGACACTAGTCTATTGAGTTATTCTTAAAAGAAGAAATTAAGCCCATAGTCGTTTGCAGAAAAAGCCAGAAAACCCTTATAAAAAGACTGTCCAATTTCCTCTTAAAATGATTCCTGATAAGCAAAGTATTAGTATACTCCCTGGATAATTATTCTACAGTGTCATTTCTTATGAATTATTAGTAGCCATTGATAATTTTACATTTATAGCCATTTCACATTGGCAATGCCCGGGCATTGGCGGTAAAGCGCCGCTAGCTTTAGCAGTGCATTACTGCCTTTTTGCAGCTCTTTTCGGGCGATTATAACCCCCTCTAGTTGCTGAATAAAGGGTTAAAAGTGCCCGCAAAGTGCCACTGCCGAGACGCTTTGCAGGCGCTTCCGTTTCAATGGACAGGGGCACTTTAGGAGCGGTGTATACACCATTCCTAAGACATGCTGTTAGGTTAATTAGAGCTTGTCTAAAAAAAAATAAAAAAAAAAATTGGCCTTAATATGTGTATGTCAATGTTGTATGTGTTTGTAAGCGTGTCAGGACCTTACGGGGTAAAGGACCACACAAAAAGCCGCAGATGGACTCTGGTGGCAAGAAAGCGCCCTGAGGCGATTCAGTTCGCATAGGTAGCGCTATACAAGTCACTCACCTCAAAGAAGCTGCTTGCACTCCTCCTCAGACCTTCCTCCTCAGGTACTCCTCCTCAGGCCTTCCTCCTCAGGTACTCCTCCTCAGGCCTTCCTCCTCAGGTACTCCTCCTCAGGCCTTCCTCCTCAGGTACTCCTCCTCAGGCCTTCCTCCTCAGGTACTCCTCCTCAGGCCTTCCTCCTCAGGTACTCCTCCTCAGGCCTTCCTCCTCAGGCACTCCTCCTCAGACCTTCCTTGTTTTATCTCTGGAGTTGATCCCTTTTTAATGCCAATATTTTTTTGATGTCCTGCCAGCGCATCACCCCAGTGTGAAAGCACTCGGTTTTTCACACTGGGATTGCAAAAGAGGCTTTTTTCAGGTGCTAAAACGCCTGAAAAACGCATCCAGCGTGAAAGGGGTCTTAGAAACTAATCACAGCCTTTCACAAATCAACCTACTGAGTTTGCTATAACCATTTCCTGTGTAAAACTATTCTACGTTTTCACAGCTGTTACAATAAAGAACCCTTTCAATATGCAGATGTTCCTCCTGCAACAAAGAGCGACCTCATGTATTTTGTGAACAACTTTACACTGAGCTTATTATATGAACCAATTATATGCATACACGGTCTGCCAATGAATCCAATGCCACAAAACTGCCTTGCGCCCTTTGTGAAGTTCTCATACCCACCAGTGAATCCTTCTCTACAAGAACAGATGTAGCCGCTAGTCATGTCCTTGCAGGTGCCTTGGTTCATACAGGGATTGGAGTCACATTCATTGTTGTTAATGTCACAGTTGGTGCCACTCCAGCCCGGGTCACAATCACACTTGTACCTTTAAAAACAGACAATAAACAGTCACTGCTGAAACATAAAATACGATAGAAGACACTGTTGCACCTATTTCTAGATCATCATTGACATATACATTTCAAACATTCATAGGGAAAATTTGTAACGAAAAAAAAAAAAAAAAATGAAACCTCAGAATAATGAACTGCCTCTACATAGCCTTATATGATTGTCAAATTACCCGTTGACCCCATCATGGCATGTCCCATGGATGCAAGGGTTGCTGCGGCACTCATCCACTTCCGACAAACACGTATGTCCCTGGAAGCCCTCAGGACAGGTGCACTTGAAGCCATTGACAAGGTCTTCACAGGTCCCCCCATGGCTGCACGGGTTGCTGACACATTCGTCGATGTTCATGTTGCACATTTTTCCTGTAGGAGAAAACATATTGAATTAGACAAAAACATTATTTTTTTTTTTTTTTAATGGTTTGATCTCAAAATATAACCTGGAAGCCATTTTAATTTCCACTTGTATACTAGCTTCTAGGGATGAGCTCAGGCGTGTTCGCATGGAACACGTGCAGAGCCCGCCAGGAAGTGGGCGCAGCGCTGCGCTAATCACAGGCAGCGAGACATTGCCCCGATGCGTGGCTGCAGAGAGCGGGCAATCTCTCACTGCCTGTGATTAGCACAGTGCTGCGCCCACTCCCTGGCGGGCTCTGCCACGTGTTCCATGCGAACACACCTGAACTTATCCCTAGAAGCTAGTATACGTGTTCACGTGGAACATGTGCAGAGCCCGCCAGGAAGTGGGCGCAGCACTGTGCTAATCACAGGCAGCGAGACATTGCCCCAATGTGCGGCTGCAGAGATCAGGCAATGTCTCACTGCCTGTAATTAGCGCAGCGCTGCGCCCACTTCCTGGCGGGCTCTGCACATGTTCCATGCAAACACGCCTGAGCTCATCCCTAGAAGCTAGTATACGTGTTCGCGTGGAACATGTGCAGAGCCCGCCAGGAAGTGGGCGCAGCACTGTGCTAATCACAGGCAGTTAGACATTGCCCCGATGCGTGGCTGCAGAGATCGGGCAATCTCTCACTGCCTGTGATTAGCGCAGCGCTGCGCCCACTCCCTGGCGGGCTCTGCCACGTGTTCCATGTGAACACACCTGAACTCATCCCTACCAGCTTCTAATTTAAACCCAACATGCCGATTTCCATAGCTGCTGGATATGGAAATGTGTCATTTTATTCAAGCTGAATAATTTATCTGCGCCCATCCAAAACAGAGGGGGCAAGACCCGCTGATCTGGAGGTGCGGTTCCTACTTTTTTTTTTTTTCTAATCTGCTCTAGGTTTTTAACTGCTGACAATTCTGCCGGTGGCACATTTTTGTTGCAATGTTGGGGTCATGTCTAGTATTTATTCAGATAAACAAAAAGCAGAATTTAGATCATAAATTAAAAAAAAAAAAAAAAAAAAAAAAAAGCAACGCGATATCGCATAGAATGAACTTGTTTTGCATAAGGGTCATCTTCCCCGCTCTTGGAGTTACCTTTTACTCCTATTCTCCTTTTACAGAGGCCTCCAATGGGACACACACACCAAAATAAAAGCGTCTATTGATCACAGGACAGATGAAGGACAGCGAGGAGCGTTCTATACATTTAGGCTCTGCACAGGTGATCAGTGAGCCATAGAAAGGGGTCTTGCTTAATTAAAAAAAAATCTTATTAGCTTTCCCTAACTACACACCGGTCAGACTAGCTTAGAAACCCAATCCTCCGCCTGAGCTGAATAGTCTGGATTCCCTAATGGCAAAACTTCAATCCCTACAGCAATCCTCCATTCAGCTGGGTTCACGCACACCACTTCCTGGGACTAATTGAGGCCTCATGACTTTAAAGAGGAAGTAAACCCTGATGGGTTTACTTCCTCTTTTTTTCCCTGCAAAGGTAAAGCATAATGGACTACTATGCATCGCATAGTAGCTCATTATGTGTCACTTACCTGACACAGGAGCCAGTGAAGTCGCCGCTGATCCCTGTAGTCCGCCGCGTCCATCTTGCTGGTGGCGTCTCGCAGCTCCGACCAATGACAGCGGCGCAACCGCGATGACGTCACTCCCGTGCATGCGCACGGGAGTCGCGCCTCGCAGCTCTGTTGCTGTCATACGGCGAAGCCGCGATGACGTCACTCCCGCGCATGCGCACGGGAGTCGACAAATTTGGCAAATCCATTCTTGGATTTGCCGCATTTAGTGCGCCTGCGCGCCGCTGACTACGGCGCATGCGCCGTAGACAGCGGTGCCCATTTTCGGGCAAATATCTCCTAAACCATATAGGTTTAGGAGATATTGCTTGGACCTACAGGTAAGCCTTAATCTAGGCTTACCTATAGGTCCAAGTTGTTTGGAAGGGTTTACTTCCCTTTTAAGCAAAAAAAATAAAAAAAAAAAATAAAAATAAAAACAATATGAGGTTTCTTGTCTCCATTTAAATACAAGCTCTGATAAGAGAGATAAAGAAAAAAAAAAAAAAAAAAAAAAACTGTCCATCTGCTTTCTCAAAGAAGCAACACATTACTGGGTAAGACCTACTAATTGTGCAATCTGCTTTACATATTTGGACTGGGTGCTTACCAGATTGTATACAAATTGAAGAGGATGTTCAGATGCGCCTTCCTATTACATAGTTATGGTAAGGCCTCATGCACACGGACGTTTTTACAGCCGCTTTTTTGAGCGTTTTTTGCAGCTTAAAAAGGCCTGTCCATGTTAGTCTATGGCTTCATGCCCACCTAGGCGTTTTTGAGCTGCAAATGGCATAGGCGTTTTTAAGCTGTAAAAAAAACCCAGGACCAGTGCGTTCCCTGGCGCGGAGCTAGAGCTGTAAAAACGCGAATCGCAGTAAAACGCGCAAAAACGCGCACAAACGCGCATAAACGCGCAACATATTTTCTTTGTTTTCTGAGTGCTATAGCCAAAAGATGTGTTTCTTTAAAAACGCTACTTAACGCTAAAAAACGCGCAAAAACGCGCAAAAACGCCAATGCAAAACGCGGTAAAAAATCGCGTTTTTAACGCTGATTTTTCCAAGTGTCGGAGCTAGCTTTGCAGCCAGTTTTTTAAAACGTCCGTGTGCATGAGCACTTAACTCTAAACATATATATAGCCCAGGGGCGGACTGACCATTGGGTCACTCGGCACTGCCCGAGGGCCCCATGCCAGTAGGGGGCCCCATCAGAGTTGCCAGCCTCAGTAAAACCAGGGACAGTATGTAAAAATGTGTGTTTTTTTTTTTTTTACATCTGTCTCTGAAATGTCCCTTACAGACATCCTTTTGGTCTAAGAGATTATAGCTGCCCCGCCTCTCCACTACCTTCTCAGCCAATAAAAACACGTCTGTATACTGTGTGATTGTATATGGTGTGATTGTATGTGTGTGTGTATATAGTGTGTGTGTGTGTGTGTGTATATATAGTGTGTGTGTGTGTGTGTGTGTGTGTGTGTGTGTGTGTGTGTGTGTGTGTGTATACTGTGTGGCCCCATAATCTGAATGCCTGGGGGCCCCATGAGTTGTCAGTCCGCCCCTGATATGGCCACTTAAATTGCTCAATTTAACACATTACCTGTGTATCCTGGTTCACAGGCACACTCATAGCCATCAATCTTATCAATGCATTTTCCAGAGTCACATGGGTTACTAGCGCAGTCGTCCAAATTGATCTCGCAGTTTGTCCCTTAAAAAAAAAAAAAGCCATTGGTCCGAGGACTCACAGGGGAAAAAAATGTTTATGTGAAAATTGTTATTGTAAAAATTTAAGCAAAAACTGCTGTACCCCAAAGCAACCACTTTTCAGTCTCCTGTAGATGTACATTTGAAGTGACTCTTTTGTGATTGTAAAAAGGTTGAGAAGGGATCCTCCATGCAAAGAAAACCCTTAGTACCTACCTGCCACGCACCAAATACTCTGCTGTTAAAGGAAAAAAAAACATGCTAAAAAATTTTCTGCATCATTTTCCGGGAGTGTCGGATACCCATTTCTCCCGATGTACTCTGCGGTTTTATCTGAAAGCTTCTACTTCACAGCACGGATGTAGAAACCTGCCAAAGAAAGCGCAGAGCACAGCGAGGGGGCAACAGGCACCCAACACTTCCACCAGGGAGGCTGAAGAATCCATCGGCGCAGGCAGCAGAACAGAAATTTTTGCTTTGCAGAGAGCCCTTTAAAAACTGTTACAGAGTCTCTTTGGGTTACTGAAAGCTCCTGCTGCGTTTGCATTCTATCGCTTAAAAAAATAAAATATACATATATGTAATATCTTATACTTTGACAAATGCTACTGATCTACACATAAAATACAATAACAGTTTTGCCCAAAGTTCAAGTCACTGTTTGGTGCATTTAAAGATTAGATCTCTTATTAGGTCTAGGGCTGCAACTAACGATTATTTTCATAAATCGATTAGTTGGCCGATTATTGTTTCGATTAATTGGTTAATAACAGTAAAAAAAAAAAAAAAAAAAAGTGGGCCAAATTGACGTTCATTTTCAACCACAGTGATAGGAATATTTGGAAATAGAATTCTTTCATTCAGCGAATGTACAAAGATTTTTCACCTGAATATTCTCAACTGAAAATTAAGGTGTGGCCGGCATAAGGCTCGGTACACACCTGTGCAGTTTTTGCTTTTGATCTGTTTTTGCAGTGCTTTTTGCTGTGCTTTTTGCTGTGCGTTTTGATTTTTGCACATGTGATTTTACTGCAATTTGCATTTTTTGCATTTTTTTTTTGGGCAGATTAAAAAACACAAATTGCTGCAAAAAACACATTACATTCTTTTCTGCAGCTTCTCCGTTGAAGTATATTGAACCAAAAAAAGCACAGTTTTGCGTTAAAAGTCCCTGAACCCTTTCCAAATATGCAGCGGCTGAAAAAAGCACAAATATGAACGTGTCCCATAGGAAACCATGTAAATGAACTGTAGTGCGTTTCTGCAAAAAGCACCAACAAACACAGACGTGAACCAGGCCTAAGACGTTTAGTAACATAATTGGGTTAAAAAGAGTAAAATTAGCCCTTTATAGTACAAAAAAAAAAAAAAAGCAGTTAATCACTACTGGAAGGGTTAATTTTTTTTACTGTAGAACAGTGAAAATAATATTTACAGTAGTGATTATATTTTTGTACTATAAAGGGCTAATTTTAGTTTTTTTTAACCCCATTATGTTACTGGCCGATTAAAGTGGTTGTAAACCCTTACAAACCACTCTGACCTACAGGTAAGCCTAGATTGAGGCTTACCTGTAGGTCCAAGAAATATCTCCTAAACCTATACGGTTTAGGAGATATTTACAAAAAAGACAGCCACCGCTGTCTACGGCGCATACGCCGTAGACAGCGGCGCGCAGGCGCACTGGGCAGGCCGCAGATCGCGGCGATATGCTGCTGCGAGTGTCGGCTCCGGTGCGCAATGCGCGGGAGTGACGTCATCGCTGCTCCGGCGAATCACAGCGCCGGAGCAGCAAGACCCGGAAGTCACTCCGGGATCCATGGCAGCGGTGGACATGAAGACGGAGAACCGCTTCGGGGGCTTCGTTCTCAGGTAAGTTATTCATAATGAGCCAATATGCTATGCTTACTAGCTCATTATGCCTTTACCTTGCAGGTTCCTTTTTTTTTTTATTTGATTTTTCAACTGCCTTTACTTCCTCTTTAATCGATTATGAAAATAGTAATCGATTCATTTCATAATCAATTAGTTGTTTCAGCCCTAATTAGGTTTTCACTGTGACACGAGACCTATCCTCACCCTTGCATGCATACACAGTCTTTATTATGCACTTTCACATGGTAATATCTGAATATATGCACAACACGCATGTGTCTCAGTTGTGCAGCTGTCAAGGTAGCTGAGAACAGATCTCCCCAGTGAGATCCCAGACAATCAGAACCCAAAAAGGGGGGAACAAGCCCTTCTGGGCTTCACCCAATAAAATAATATGTTTTTGGGTTAAGTTGTTTTTTTTTTTAAAGCCTTATTATCTATTAAATTGCACCTGTTACTATTGCTCTGTTTATAATATAATAAAAATGAACTTACCTGAGGTCCCCTTTGGGCACTGGCACGCGTAGCCGTTAACCTTATCGACGCATTCCCCTCCGTTCTGACAAGGCATGCTTTGGCACTCGTAAATGTCAGTGTCACACAGCCGCCCAGTAAACCCAGGGTTACACTGGCAGGTGAAAGTGGCAATGCCATCAGAGCAGGTACCATAGTGGCAGGGGTCTGGGAGGCAGTCATTTATGTCAGTGTCGCAGTGTGTCCCAGTAAAACCTGAAAATCAGAAGTATCATACATCAGACATGTATCGCTAGGTTTACTTACATTAAAGCTGGGTCACCAAGTGACAATAAACGTACAACTTGCTCTTAGATTTTTTTTTTTTAGGGTGTTATACACATCAGCGCAGACATTTAGCATCTATTATCTTGGAGCGCAACACCAGATATTGATTTTCTTTTCACTGTTAGTGGTTTGCTCCAACCATTATTCATTATTTAATTTTATTTTATTCACACGTGTAGCGCGGGAATACACTTTATACCTTCTAGATTTTTTTTTTTCTTTACTTTCAAACCCTTAAAGCGGGAGTCCGCCGGGACTCCGCGTTTTTTTTTTTTTTTTTTTAAAAGCCAGCAGCTACAAATACTGCAGCTGCTGACTTTTAAAATAGTGACACTTACCTGTCCAGCGCGCCCGCGATGTCGGCACCCGAAGCCGATCTCTAGATCGTCTGTCGGGTGCTGCCGCCGCCATCTTGGGTATGGGAATCAGGAAGTGGAGCCTTTCGGCTTCATTTCCCGGTTCCCTACTGCGCATGCGCGAGCCGCGCTGCGCAATAAGGACGGTCCCCGCTGCCTCTGGGATCTGTGCGTTTCCCAGCAGGCAGCGGGGCACTTGCGGAAAGGGGCGGGCACTTGCGGAAAGGGGCGTAATCTACGCCCCTTTCCACAGAGAGCTATCCCGGAAGTGGGTGCAGAATACCTGTACTGTACAGGTATCTGCACCCCCCCTCCCCCCTGAAAGGTGCCGAATGTGGCGCCGGAGGGGGGGGGAGGGTTCCGATGAGCGGAAGGTCCACTTTAGGGTGGACCTCCGCTTTAATTTCTTTCTAGTGCAGCAGGTATTCCCTGCCTTCTATATATTTACTCCTCAAGTCTGCCTAGCTGACTACTGAACTCTACAATCAAAAAAAAAAAGAAAAAAAATCACTTTTTTGGAAATGTAGAAACAAGGATCCTTTAAAACAAAGTAGCCAATATATATATACACACACACACACACACCATAGATACGTTTATCTATGACACTATACAAAAATATTCCTCCCCCCCCCCCCCCAGGGGGTTTTTGCAGTATAAACTGCAAAACTAGGATGTTTCCAAGTTTAATTTAATCTTAAAAACACATGGAAATTAAAAAGAGTTAGGGCTCATGGCACTCTTGTCAAATGCTGCATTTGCTATTAAAAGTCAATAGAAATTTGATGACCTGTATTTGATGTTTCATAGTTAGTAAGGTTGAATAAAGACACCAGTCCATCCAGTTCAACCTGTCTACAATTGTCCCTATCCCTGTACATTGCACACTCACATCAGTCCCTACCCTCAAGGAGCCCACAGTCCAAGGTCCCCATTCATATACTAGGGCCAATTTTTGGACAGAAGCCAATTAACCTACCTGCATGTCTTTGGAGTGTGGGAGGAAACCGGAGTATCCGGAGGAAACCCACGCAGGCACAGGGAGAACATGCAAACTCCAGGCAGGTAGTGTTGTGGTTGGGATTTGAACCAGCGACCCTTTTTACTGCTAGGTGAGAGTGCTAACCACTACACCACTGTGCTGCCCCCAAATGTGTGTGTCAGAAATGCACATTACGCAGGAAACCACCACCTATTGTCATGGGCCCCATTGCTTTGGTTGCATGTAAACAAGTAAAAAAATAAAAAAAAAATGGCTAATGCAGGTCATACATGGTCGAATTTCGAACTAATTTTCTCGTTTAAAATCAGAAAGTTTTTTATTTTTATTTTTTGGTGATCCGATGGCGCCACCATTGATTTTCGAAATTCGGCCGACCAAGCCTTCAAATTTCACCCCATGTCGCTACAGAAAATAATTTTCGTGGCCGGGAATCTTCTTTTCTCTCCGTAAATTTTCTTTTCTTATTACATTTCTCGCACGATTGATTGATTAGAATATTAGAATTGATTGATTAGAATATCGTTCATTTTTTTTTCCAAAAATTTCCAACATGTCCGATTCCTCAAATTTGATTTCCACACGAAAAAAATCGGCTGTTGCTGCAGCCCCCACTAATGGTGCGAAATTCATACGAAAATTCTTAGATACGATTTTCGAGAGAGAAAATTCTTTCGAAATTCGAACCGTGTATGGCCGGCATAATGCAGGCCATACATTGTCGAATTTCGAACAAATTTTCTTTTCAAAATCAGAAAGTTTTTTTTTTTTTTTTGGTGATCCGATGGCGCCACCATTGATTTTTGAAATTCGGCCGAACAAGCCTTCAAATTTCACCTCATGTTGCTACAGAAAAATATTTTCGTGGCCGGGAATCTTCTTTTCTCTCCGTAAATTTTCTTTTCTTATTACATTTCTCGCACGATTCTCCCATCATTTATTAGAATATCGTTTGTTTTTTCCCGAAAAATTTCCACCATGTCCGATTCCTCAAATTTGATTTCCGCACGAAAATTGTCTGTTGTCGCAGCCCCACTAATGGTGCGAAATGCATACGAAAAATTCTTAGATACGATTTTCGAAAGAGAAAATTCTTTCATAATTCGAACCGTGTATGGCGGCCAAAATCCATAAACATAACATTTGGATGTTGCTACCAGATACTTTAGAACGTTTTTCGCGCTCGCTCACAGTGGACAAGGTAAAAAGAGAGAGTGCCGCGAGTGGATATAGCAGCTTTCATAGCTCACTTGCTGGCATTCATATGAGCCTGATTAGAAGTTATTCAGCTGTGAGCGATCTCCAGCATGAGCTGCACAACAAAAGCGCCATTATCCTCCTTTCTCAGCTCATGTCATTGAAGCAGCTCCGCTTGCAGCCCCTGAAAGGCCCTTGCTGTTTTCTAAAGCTGCCCCAAACTTTTTCCCGCGTCTTTTTTTGTCTGTGCATGGAAAAGGCTCACAGCTCCAGGGAGAAAAAAAAAAAGGATGAGGCACAAAAGCAGAATAGAATAGGAGGCCTCTTTGCTGGCGACACCTTTGCCCCGCACTCCATTTGGAAAGCTGTCTGCTTTGGCTCCAATTGTGACACTAGAGACGGAGACATCTGCTGCAACAGATCCCTTTCCGAAAGTGCTACTTGGCTTATAATCTCCCGCCTATTACATGCTTTTCTGCAATCTGGCTGTTTAAGGTATTAAACTTAAAACCTCAAATAAAAAAAAAAAAAAAAGAAGACATGTCCTTGATGAAATGATTTATTAGCAGGCATGTACTGGCCATTGGGACTACAGGGAGTTTCCCGGTGGGCCGATGGCTCGGTGGGCCGGTTTCAATGACAGTAATTGAAAGTAATGGCTGCGCGGCTCGCCTTCAACTTCACGCAGTGATGTGAGAAAGATGAGAAAAAAATACAGAGGAGAATAAGTGAAAAAGAGGTTACTGAGGACTCCTTATGTTATGCTACTTATGTTTTTTTGCACAATTACGTATAGATTTATATACTGTTTTTGTGCGTGTTTGCAAAATTAAAGTGGGCCGGTCGGGATGAAGTCCAGGGACAAATTTTTGTCCCAGTCCAGCCCTGTTTATTAGGTGCCGATTTACAGTATATTGGCATTCATGTTTGTCTTGGCCCACAGAGGACATGGCAATCTTTATCATCACTATATATTGGGGGGACAGAAAGTGGATTAAACCATTGTCTGTTTTAAGTTAGGGAGATGCGCGCGCACACACACACACACACACACACACACACACACACACACACACTCTGAAGGTAAGGGATGTGCCTTTTTTTTTTTTTTTTTTTTTTTTTTTTTTTTAGATCGTCATCACCAGAGCAGGAGTCCCCATTGCTAGATTTTCCTTCCATTCCTGTTCAGGTGACCATTAAAATTCTCATTTCCTGTTCAGGTGACAACGGTGAGAGTAAAACCTCACATTGGTGACACAGACAGTAACAAAAACAAATAGATCTCATCTTTCCCTTAAACACCTTAACCAAAACTAAAAAAAAAAAAAAAGCACAAAAGGTTTTAGCTTTAGACTTTAACTTTAAAAGAAACATACACCAAGTATGTATGTAGCCGGCATCACTAACTTTTCATAGTTGCTTGGCTGTCATGCTGATCCAAATACCCAAGTACCCTCTAAGCTGCTGACCTGGAGTACTTAAAGTGGTTGTAAACCCTCCCCTACAACTTTGTCCCATGTGAATCAGCATAAAAAAAATCCCAAATGAACACTGCTTGTAGATATCTCCTTACTTGCTTAGTATTGTTGTAATCCTTGTTGTTCTGTAGAATGAAGTCACTGAGCATGCCCGGATCTCCCCTGATTTACGGCACACTCTCTATGTCTTATCTATCTGTTATCAGGACTTCCTACGGCACAGCACTGAACTCCCAGGAGGCTGCTAATCAAAGCTTCATTCTACACACCATGTGACCTCACCTACAGTGTAAAGTAGGGCACGGGACAGCAGTACTGCAGTCTTAGCTGAAGCTGATAGGATTCATACAGGTAAACACTAGATAATCAGCACAAGTAAATACTATGAAATAAACAAGTCAGCTATGAACAGGGAAGCAGGGTTGCCATAGAAACATTGGATTGAGAAGGAGGCTTGGTTAACAGTACAGGAAGTGCTCAATGTAAGGGCGGAAATGCACTCCACTGTGGACTCAGAAAACAATACTTAAGATGGCGCTGCCTGACCCCCTGGAAACAAGTTTTTTAAAGTTTCTTTAAACAGTAAGTAATATGCGATTTGGGCTGGATTACAGTGGCTCTAGTCTGACAATTACTTATTATAATGGACTAAATGAAAAGAAGCATCAGAGTGGGAGAGTTTACTTCCTCTTTAAGGAAAATCATTCCTCCCTTTGCTAGTTGCATGCTTGTTTCTGGTCAGAGACACAGTACAACAAATGCATTTCTTTTAAATCTGGGCTAGTTAAACCTTTGGGTATGATTGAGGGCAGAAAGCCATAGAAACACTGGAGAACATACAAACTCCATGCAGACTGCTCAAAGATGGGACCCATAGCTCAAAATGCATATTGGTAATCACCAAGTCATCATAGTTAAGCCTAATACACAAGGTCAGAATTCCGGGGCGACATCAGCCGGTTCAATAAAAAAAAAGTGTGTATGTCAGCTGGGTTTGGCTGGCTTCTGTTGGGTGAGCATGCTGCAAAAGCAACAGTCAACCGGCTCCCAATCAGTGCTCTCAGCCAATGGCTAAGAGCATTGACCAGATTGTTCTGGCGGGAAGGGGCTCCCCGTGTCAGAACACAATAGCTCAGCAGCGGGATCTCTATACCAACATCGGTGGCTCTGACCTGAGCTGTCGGTTTTTATTTTTTTTGGTTCAACCAGCTGGGCTCAATGTAAAAAAAAATGATAGTGTGTACTAGGCTTAAGACAGACCTGTCCTTTTAAAAAAAATAAAAAATAAAAAAAATGCCACACGCAGACCACTAGATTTAATGGCAGCTGCAAAACAGCTGTGTTACCTTCAGCACACTTGCAGGTGTAGGCGTTTGGCCCATCCAAACACTTGGCTCCATTCTTGCATGGTGTACTGGCACATTCATCTATATCGTATTGACACTGGGGCCCATTGAAACCTATGGGATGGAAAAAAAAAAAAAAAAAGTACATTGATGCAACCTTCCGTGCAATATAGCTAAAACAGCTAAAAGCTACAACATACATAACTTAACATAACATATTTGGTACATTTTTCTGGCCTCCTAGCCCATTTTAAAGTCCTTTTCCTAGAGGAGAAAATCTGGTTTTCAAATTATACATAACTGGAGGTGACATTTGTTAGGACAAAAATTTTGTATAAAAATTCTATTTGTAATTAGTTATTTTTGGGATCATTGAGAACGATTAGTCCAGAAGGTGAATCAAAAACAAGGCCAGAATGAAGACTTCCTCGTTTGAACACCTTCTTTTTTTTTTTGTATCATACCACATCACAGTTTGTAAGCCGTTAAACTGCCTCCTGGCCTGGGGTCCGTCTCTCAATAAAAGCTTTGCATCCAAAATCCTACTCTGAATGCTCTCAATGGCTTTTCTGGGATTTCAGCTTTGCTGATCCCCCTCAGACCAGACAGGGCAAAGTGTGCTCTTTATTCAGACATTTTGAAACTTGCTGTGCGTTACCACGGTGATGACCACACAAGGAAATGATAGGTATAAACATCTGACCGCGCATTCTCAACATCTTATTTAAATCCTCAGTGAAGCATTATCCCCTTCCAAAGATTAGCTGGTTATAACCTTTCCAAACCAGCAGCAGTTTTGTTCAGGAAAATCCACAGGAAACGGAATGCCGCCCCCCCCCCCCCCCCAACGGCAGACCAGTGCCATCTTTCAAGCTGCTGACCTGAACCAACAATGAGTAGTCAGGAGCAATTTTACTCACAGGGAACCAGTGAGGTCAGCATCAAATATGTATTTATGTGTAATATATGTACGATCTAATTTAACCACTTCAATACCGGGCACTTAAACACCTTCCTGCCCAGACCAATTTTGAGCTTTCAGCGCTGTCGCACTTTGAATGACAATTGCGCGGTCATGCTACACTGTACCCAAATGACATTTTTATCATTTTTTCCCCACAAATAGAGCTTTCTTTTGGTGGTATTTTATCACCTCTACAGTTTTTATTTTTTGCTAAACAAATAAAAAAAGAATGAAAATTTTGAAAAAAAATAATGTTTTGTTTCAGTTTCAAAACTTTGTAAATAAGTACGTTTTCTCCTTCACTGATGGGCACTGATGGGGCTGCACTGACGGGCACTGATAAGGTGGCACCAATGAATTGGCACTGATGAGGTGGCATTGATGGGCACTAATGGGCACGGATAGGTGGCACTGATGGGCGACACGGATTGGCATGGATAGGCGGCACGGATGGGCACTGATAGGCGGCACGGATGGGCACTGATAGGCGGCACGGATGGGCACTGATAGGCGGCACGGATGGGCACTGATAGGCGGCACGGATGGGCACTGATAGGCGGCACGGATGGGCACTGATAGGCGGCACGGATGGGCACTGATAGGCGGCACGGATGGGCACTGATAGGCGGCACGGATGGGCACTGATAGGCGGCACGGATGGGCACTGATAGGCGGCACGGATGGGCACTGATAGGCGGCACGGATGGGCACTGATAGGCGGCACGGATGGGCACTGATAGGCGGCACGGATGGGCACTGATAGGCGGCACGGATGGGCACTATTGTATTGTTTTGTACTGATGGATGCCAATCAGTGCCAAACAATAATGCATGCCAATCAGTGATGCCCATTGTGGGCACTGATTGGCATCCATTGTGGGCACTGACTGGCATCCCTGGTGGTCTAGGGTGGCATACTTGGTGCTGGGCATCCCCGGTGGTACAGAGTGGGCATCCTCGGGGGGGGGAGCTGCGCCGATAATAGATCAGCTCAGACCCCCTCCCCCCTGTCAGAGGAGCAGCCCAATCGGCTCTCCTCTGCTCGTGTCTGACAGACGCAAGTGAGGAAAAGCCGATCAACGGCTCTTCCCATTTACACTGTGATCAGCCATGATTGGACACGGCTGATCACCTGGTAAAGAGTCTCCGTCAGAGACTCTTTACCGAGATCGTAGTTGCGGGGTGTCAGACTGACGATCGCCACGATGCGTGCCCCCGTCATATGACGCCCAGTCAGGATTTTGAAACCACTTTGCAACCATCATTCGCCTATAGGGCGGGCGGCAAGTGGTTAAAAAAATCCAAATAGCAGTTTTTAACTGCACCGGTTGGTTCAATCAAAGAAAACCTGGGATGGGACTTCTACATACATCAAATGTATTGCATAGAATCCTTTGCTTGAATAATACAAAGGACATGGCACTGTAAATAGCAGATGTTAAAAATAAGTGCGTTTCTCTTATTAAAGCGGATGTTTCATAAAAAGCATACACTCTAATGCCCCGTCCGCACGGTCAGATTATCTGAAGGAAAATATTCGATGGCAGCTTTTTGTCGGAAATTCCGACCGTGCGTAGGCTCCATCGGAATTTCCGTCGCACAAAATTTGAGATCTGGTTCTCAAATTTTTTTCCACAACAAAACCCGTCGTCGGAAATTCCGATCGTGTGTACACAATTCCGACACACACAAAGTTCCTTGCATGCTCGGAATCAAGCAGAAGAGCCGCACCGGCTATTGAACTTCATTTTTCTCGGCTCGTTGTACGTGTTGTACGTCACCGCGTTCTTGACGTTCGGAATTTCAGACCAACTTTGTGTGACTGTGTGTATGCAAGACAAGTTTGAGCCAACATTCGTTGGGAAAAAGTTGGAATGTCCAATTGTGTGTATGGGGCATAACAGTATAAAATGATATTGATAAATAAGCCCACTCAGATTTCTAGAACATGGCTTTGTGTATCTTCCGATGCCAACCCCAGACAATCCATTGGCCTGGGACACAAAAGCTGAATCCTCCAAGTCATACGACTTCAGAATCATTCTAGTGTTGCGTTAAATAGAAAATGTACTATGGAGGTACAAGATGTCCTACTTGTCGACCCAATGGCGTAACTAGAACCTTCAGGGCCCCGATGCAAGAAACCATGAAGGGCCCCCCTGAACCCCAGCCAGGGCCCTTCCCTCCGAGTCCGGCGGTGGATCTCCAGGGCATGGTAACAGGTATGACCTTTGTGAGCCCTGTAGTTCCACCACTGGCATCAGTAGTTTTTTTTTTATTATTTTTAGGTGCCCCATCTGGCTGGGGAGAACAGACATCGGACTGAGTGGCAATGCATGGAGCAGGAGAGGGGTACTCTGAGGAACCGGCCAAGGACACAGGTCATGCGGGGAATGCACAACTAAAGAGCAGCCAGTGCGATAGTCGAGCATGGAGCTCTGCTAGTCACCCTCCACCCACCCGAGAGCATGGTGCACTGGTACCCCTAGCTGCTTATGCTGCTGGCCATATGTAGAGGGGGCTGCATGGGCCCCCTGCAGCACAGGGCCCAGTTGCGGTCGCGACTGCTGCACCCCCTATAGTTACGCCCCTGTGTCGACCTCATCGCATAATTGTCTCAGTACAGGTTTCTCTTAAATTCTCATGAGATATCATAAGCATCAAGAAGCAAGATTCAGGCTGGGTTTACACTAAAACATGGATACGGCTGACAACAGGGGGTCCGGTGCATCCCTGTTCTCCATTTCGGGGACGAATCGAATCCCAAATTTTTTCCTGAATTCAGACCTGAAAACGGAGCCAAAGAGGCACAGGGCACCTGTGCAATCCCCTCCGCAGCCGCCCCGGAGATGTGTGAACTGGCTCCCTAGAGAGCCAGTCACAAACTCCCGCCATGCGAATTGAATGTGGGGAAAACCTGCATCCAATTCGCACCAGTGTGAACCCCAGCCTAAACCAAGAAGTAATATTTTCCTCTGCAGCCTGACAGCACTCAAATGTGTCAGTTCCAGAATACACTTTACACAGGGAATGCAGATAACATGAGGCAGTTTAGAGTAATAATAATGCAATTGATTTCATGCCAGCCGGCAGAAAATCTTCCTAATCAAGCGTTAGCAAGACAAAGGCTTGGGAGAGGGAGAAAAAGATGAAAAGTGAGATTCTTCTATTGAGAACTGGTAAAAAAAAAACTGCCCAGGGCTGAAGATTAACCGCAACCTTGCAAAGCAAAGCCGCGTTATTGATCTCTTCTCTCACCTGTAGGGCATTCACAGTGAAACTCGTTGATTTTATCGATGCATTTGCCATTGTGTAGGCAGGGGTTGCTGGAGCATTCATCTGTATTGATTTCACAGTATGTGCCTTCATAGCCTGAAAATCAGAAGACATTAAAGATTGAGTACTAAAACACAGGACGCATTACTACATAGTTGAAGCTTCTGATCATTTATTACATAATGCTTTTACCTGGCATACAGATACATTGGAATTCACCAATCTGGTCAAGGCACGTAGCATCATTCTGGCAAGGGTTCGAAAGACATTCATTGACATCAATTTCACACCGAGGCCCAGAGTAGCCTGGCAGACAGTTGCATTGGAAAGAACCCTGAGTGTTGATACATTTTCCTGCATGTTCACATGGATTGGCACCTGAACAATAAAAAAGGGACATTATTAATATTCTGCTGCTTTAGTAAACAGGACAAAAAGACAACCACGTTGACCAGAACTTGATTTGATTTCAGATTTGAAGCCTATGCCTTACCTAGCGAGCACTCATCCACATCGTGATTACAGGCTGGACCGCTGTAGCCAGATGGGCAAGTGCAAATAGCTTTGCCATTGACAGGGTTGGTATCACAGTTGGAGCCTTCATTACATGGGTTGCTGATACAAGCATCTTCAAGGTGACAGAGAAGACCTAAAGAGAGGGGGGACATTCATTTTTAGATGCAATATTGAGCTAGTTACTGCCCTTTGGATCAGAGCTTACATTGAACCAGAAGACACATGTGTAATGTAGAATCATTTTTGCCGATAAAGTAACCATCATTCAGCAATTACAATAGTAGTAAATGCTAAATTTTGGTAAGAAGTTTTTGCAGGTTGGCTACTCAACCTGGCCAGTGTATGGGTCAACCCCATGTATTTGTACTACATACTGGGCCTCCACACGCTGGTCTACCTTTGGTGTGTGTGTGTGCAGTGACTTCATTTTCATAAAATTGGTGACTGGTACACACCAACAGTTTTTTTTTTTTCCATTCAACCCAGCAGGCCGACCGACAAAAAAAAAAATCTGAAGAGCTTCGGAGGAGCTGCTGTACTAAATATCCAATGTTAGCACAGCTATCTCCCCCGCTGAGATATTTGTTCTGATAGGGGGACAGGCCCCCCACCAGTCATTGGCTGAGAGTGCTGATCGGGTGCCGATCAGCAGACCTTTTTGGGTGATGCGGCTGTTTGGCGGACTGGCTGCCATACACATGGGCCAAATGTAGGGTGCTTTCCATTGAGCCCGTCGATGCCGCCCGACATTTTGGCCCATGTGTACAGTCCATTAGGCAAAATTTGAGCACCTTTATGAAAAACATTTCATTAAGCTGCTAGTCATACATTGTTGATTGAATTTCCTTAATGCCAGAAGCCACAAAGTCGATATTGCTACACAGTAAAAAAAAAAAAAAAAAACGTATATCTGAGAAACTCCATTTGCCAGTGTAAAGGCAAAGACCTAGAAATGACAAAGACCATCCCTTATATTTCCGTTCTTATTGATCAAAAAGCAGCAACCATCGTTTAAAGTGGAAGTAAACCCATCGATCTAACAGTTTGAAAAAACAGTTACATTCCCGGCATGCCGGAAATGTTAACTGTCACATCGGTTGTGCTCTCAACCAAACTGTCAAACCATCCAATGGCTGGTGTCACAACTGATCACATGTGCAGCTTCATGGCAGTTAAATATTAAAGGGAGGCCAAGATGGCAGCTTCCTTGGCTGAAAACGATAGGAGGGTTTACTTCCACTTTAATTAGAATGGCCCTAAAAAAACAATTTATCTCATCAAACAGAGAGTTTGGTTAAGACAAGCCAACACACGAAAACAAAATAATAAATGTAATAATGAAGTTCTAGGCCTCTGGCATGATGCATGAAAACTCGTTCTCACCTGTGCGTCCATGTGGACACTCGCAGTAGAAAGATGCAACTCTATCATGACAGGTTGCTCCACTGTTGCAAGCAGCATTGGCGCAGTCATCAATATTTTCGCTGCAATCCTCTCCCGTCCAGCCGTTGACACAAACGCAGTTATAAGTACCATGGGTGTTGTGGCATGTACCGCCATTCTGGCAAGCATTTGGCATCAACTGACATTCATCGACATCTTCAGTGCAGTATTGGCCTACGAGGAAAGATGATAAAAAATTGCTTTACTACCATTTAAGGAATGTAGGTGTGCATTTGATTTTTCACTTGGAACATCTCACTTTTACAGGGGCCTGTTATGAGAGCATTTGTGATTAATGGCCTTCAAAAAAAAAGGGGCATATCAAATGGGGCTTGCCATTAAAATTATCTGTTCAAAGAAGAAGGAAAATGCTTAATGATGTTATTTACCAGCTGCAATGAATTTCCCGCCCGGAAAAACTCATAAATGTAAAAGTAAAATGTTGTTACTAAAACCAAGTGTTCCAGCTTACTTTGCTCATGGGTTACAGTTTATAGACGACAAGGCCTCAATGGCAGTCACATCTATGTAGTTTTTGTTGCGGCACAATTCCCTGGCAGGTTAGGACAAGTTCAAAACACTTCATAAGTTAAAAGGCAGTCGGATACTTTTTTCCTAAAGACAACAGAGTTGCATGATGCTATGCATGAATACTTGGAATCTCACTACACCAACTTGTGTTTGATATGCCTGACTGAAGACCAAAACGATCACCCAGCCGAGTTATGGGGAAAAAATAAAATTAAAACCATTATTGACAGGATAAAAAAGTAGTTGAGCTTAGATGTTCCTTTTATGTGACTTACCAGTCCACTCAGGGGGACACTGGCAGTTATAGGTGTTCACGCCATCCACACAGGTGCCTCCATTCTTGCAGTTGTGTCCAGGACAATCGTCGATGTTCTCCTCACAGTTCTGACCTGCAAATCCTATCAAAACATAAAATCATAGTCATTTTTTTTTAATTTGTACTAGAAGTCACAATATGGATTAAAAATGCAATTGGCAAGAAAGTAATTTTTGCGAGATACAATAGGTGTTTATATGCAGTTTGGAATGGACAACTTGTAGGGCTGGACTGGAACAGAAATTTGGCCCTGGACTTCATCCAGACCGGCCCACTTACATTTTGAGTGTCCCATCAGCAGCCCCCTTACATCAGAGTGTCCCATCAGCAGCCCCCTTACAACAGAGTGTCCCATCAGCAGCCCCCTTACAACAGAGTGTCCCATCAGCAGCCCCCTTACAACAGAGTGTCCCATCAGCAGCCCCCTTACAACAGAGAGTGTCCCATCAGCAGCCCCCTTACAACAGAGAGTGTCCCATCAGCAGCCCCCTTACAACAGAGAGTGTCCCATCAGCAGCCCCCTTACAACAGAGAGTGTCCCATCAGCAGCCCCCTTACAACAGAGAGTGTCCCATCAGCAGCCCCCTTACAACAGAGAGTGTCCCATCAGCAGCCCCCTTACAACAGAGAGTGTCCCATCAGCAGCCCCCTTACAACAGAGAGTGTCCCATCAGCAGCCCCCTTACAACAGAGAGTGTCCCATCAGCAGCCCCCTTACAACAGAGTGTCCCATCAGCAGCCCCCTTACAACAGAGTGTCCCATCAGCAGCCCCCTTACAACAGAGTGTCCCATCAGCAGCCCCCTTACAACAGAGTGTCCCATCAGCAGCCCCCTTACAACAGAGTGTCCCATCAGCAGCCCCCTTACAACAGTGTCCCATCAGCAGCCCCCTTACAACAGTGTCCCATCAGCAGCCCCCTTACAACAGTGTCCCATCAGCAGCCCCCTTACAACAGTGTCCCATCAGCAGCCCCTTTACAACAGTGTCCCATCAGCAGCCCCTTTACATCAGAGTGGCCCATCAGCAGACCCCTTACATCAGAGTGGCCCACTGAGCCATCGGCACACTGGGAAACTCCCAGTAGTCCCGATGACCAGTACATGCCTGACAGCTTGGCTTCACCCTCTCTATGCTGTGGGGGGCAAGCTGGTGGAACCCAACGAAGGAAGGAAGGAAGGTCTCTTGGGGCAGACAGAAGCCAAGTTTTTGCTCAATGATTTAGAACTGGTGTGTTTAGAAGGTGAACAGTTCAAATTTGGCAGTGGTTTCTGTAAACATCGGAGAAAGAAAGGTTACTTTATATGATGGAGGGAAAGGGCAGGAACAATAGTTAATCCTTCAAAATAGCCGCATTAAGTGGACAGCTGCATTATCAAACTTCTTTATTGCCCAACCACTTTGGCTCCTGTTGAGATTAAATTACAACAGAAACACTATTTTGTTACTCCGGGTTCAGACTGTAACCACAGGTAGAATTCAGGGCTGTGTACATATGACACAAGGAGTTGATTCTTTTTTGTTTACAGCAAACACACGAGGCAAACCGTTTATACTGAGCAATTACACTGCTTGCCCTCGGCAATAGTCACAATATAAGTGGAAGAGTGTGCTGGATCACCCGCTGAGCCTGCAATCAGATAAAGCCATTTAGCTGCAATCGCAGGGAGAGGCCCCGTAATATAACTGCAATGACGATGGTTGTAAAAGTGACTTGTGATAGCCGCCTTCAGTCACTACCGCCGGGCTGATTATGGAAATCTTGTCCACAAGACCAACATGTGGCGGGTTACTGATTAAACGCGCTACTACTGCGGGACGGCGGCACTTATGAAGAGCGTGGTCTGGAAGAAAATCAAGGCCTGACTTCCCATAGCTTATTGCTTCTCCCTGAATGCAGCACAACACTTGGACTGTTGAGATAAAAGACAGTCAATTACTTTACTAAAACTGGAGTGTGCAAAATCTGGTGCAGCTCTGCATAGAAACCAATCAGCCTCCAGGTTTTCTTGTCAAAATCTTAATTGAACAAGCTGAAGTTAGAAGCCGATTGGCTACCATGCATGGTTGCATCAGATTTTGCACTCGCCAGTTTTAGCAAATCATCCCCTATGTAATGCCGTCTATGGTCAGTATTGGTGTCTATGGTCAGTATTGGCGTCTATGGTCAGTATTGGCGTCTATGGTCAGTATTGGCGTCTATGGTCAGTATTGGCGTCTATGGTCAGTATTGGCGTCTATGGTCAGTATTGGCGTCTATGGTCAGTAATGGCGTCTATGGTCAGTAATGGCGTCTATGGTCAGTAATGGCGTCTATGGTCAGTAATGGCGTCTATGGTCAGTAATGGCGTCTATGGTCAGTAATGGCGTCTATGGTCAGTAATGGCGTCTATGGTCAGTAATGGCGTCTATGGTCAGTAATGGCGTCTATGGTCAGTAATGGCGTCTATGGTCAGTAATGGCGTCTACCTTGAGGTGATCACACACTATCCCTCTCCATCCCTCCCATAACCACTTCCGGTGACAATCCCCCCCAATTTTGACAGTCTCTGCTAACTTCCTGTTGTGTCTCTGGGAGATAAGTTGACATGAAATCTCCCCAGTAGAGCACAGACAGCAGCAAAAAGCCAAAACAAAAAACGTGGGTTTGACCTGTTCTAAAAACTAAAAAAAAAAAAAAGCCGTGTTTAAGTCATATTTTACAGTGCATCCAGCCCCCTAAAAATGTAATATAATCGCACCTTACCAGCTCTTGTGTTGGATGCATTTGTTTAAGGCTTTTATAAGTGTATTTATATTTGGCAATCCTGAAATTAACACACTTCTTTTCTCTGGGTGGCTACGCTCACTCCACTGTAGCTATGGAGGAGCCATGGTTTTCACCCCATGCTGCTCTCCCGATTTGAACTACAAAAACACATCTTCCTCTCTTCATGCCTATTGCCTTGGGGGTGGGGGGAACTTGTGGTTTACAGCAGATATTTTGGAATAAAGATAGAATTGCGATTTTAGATCAGACATTGCATCTGTGCCAAGATCAGAACGTAATTTATGTACTGGATGAAAATGTTATTAAAAGCTGAGTTCCAACCAAAAGTGGAAGTTCCACTTTAAGTGACCTCCTGAAATGCCACTTTTTTTCACAGGTACCCAGCTCCCACTTCCTCTCCTGGGGCCGCAAGGAAGTTCACCTCTCCCCTCTCCTGGCGCCGCAAAGAAGTTCACTTCCCCCCCCCCCCCCCGCTGCAATCTGCTGAAGCCACAGTCGGGTGCCCACACTTGTAATGCTGGCACTGCAGAGAAGAGGGGGGAGAGAAGTGAGGCTTCGGATGGCCGCATTGATGGACTATGGGACAGGTGAGCGTGTTTATTAAAAGTCAGCAGCTACACTTGACTTTTAAATAGGTGGAACTTCGCTTTAAAGTGGTTCTAAAAGGCAGAAGTTTTTTTTGTTTTGTTTTTTTATCTTTTTGCAGTCTGTGTATTAAGATACAGCCTCCCTTAGCCCTCCTTATACTTACCTGAGCCCAGGGGCGGACTGACCATTTGGCCACTCGGGTACTGCCCGAGGGCCCCATGCCACTAGGGGGCCCTATCAGAGTTGCCAGCCTCAGTAAAACCAGGGACCAGTATGTAAAAATCTGTGTTTTTTTTTTTTTTTTACATCTGTCTCTGAAATGTCCCTTACCG